>NC_056749.1:225217068-225248346 GCF_019279795.1 Protopterus annectens
GTAGCAGTCACTGCTGAAAGCTAGTTATTTCTCCCAGAATTTTCTAAGCTTCATTATAGCAGTTTTAGGTGACATATAAAAACATGCCAGTATAATCCTCCTCCCTTGCCAGTAGCATCTTAGTACTACATATCTACAATTGTTATCTTTATCCTCTGTCACTATTTGAGCTCCTCCTGCAATTAATACAAGTACTCCTTTTTTTCTTTTGTCCCATGTGTCTACTAAATAACCATCCTGAAAACCTTTATCAAATTCACATGTTCAGTTCTTTCCAAATGTGTCTCCTGTAGCACCGCTACTCGCATTTCACATTTTAAATATAGTTCACTAATCTTTCTTTTTTGTATGTATCTTTGAGACCATTTACATTGAAATGTAATATAGAAAGCATCATTATGTGTAACAGCTTTAAGTATCTAGTTCCAGGTTTTATTACATGCATACCCTGTTTGGTAGGTTAATATTTTATATACAGTTGTTTCTTGTCTTACCAATTTGAACCTATGGCACATCTTGCTAAACTTGGCTTTATTGAAAGCAGTCAGAAAAAAAGCACCTCCCATACACCCTAGAACCTGTTACTACTAATACACAAAACTATGTACAGCTTCAAATTATTGACATTTTACACTCCTAAGAACCATTGTCCCAGACTAACAGCCACACTCAGACTTGTATTAATCTAAAAGGAAGGTTATCCATGCTAAGATGTATGGTACAGTCTTTGCTTTTTACTAAGTGCTGTCTGGTTTTGTCTTGTCTTTATTACTCTCCAGGTTGGGAAACACTAGACACTTGAATTCTTTTTTGAAATATCAACTCCTAGCCATTGAAATAAAAATACTGAAAGAAAAACAAGAATTTTATTTTTGTTTTTCTTTATCAGATTGTCTCCATGGAGATACGAGAAGTAGATACAGAGCTGCTTTTACAAACGCAGATGTAATGCCCGTGCACTGGCCCAGCAATCAAGGAGCCTCAATCCTCACCACTGACACCAGTGAGGGGCATCTACATTGGGAAGGATAACAAATACACACACAGTAAAGTAAAATTTCCTTAAGAGCACACAGAGATCACAGTCAGCCTGGGGCTGGTTTCTCCCTTTCTCTTCAGATGCCCATTAAGACTCCCCACTGGCAGAGCTATAGAGTGGGGTCCTTAGCCAGGTCCTCCTAGCACTCTGTCGAACCAGCGCTTCATGTCCCTGCCCATGTAGCTAACACACACACACACACACACACACACACACACACACACACACACACACTTTGAGATATGATTTATATACAACCACACACACTCCTGGGGAAGGCTGGCACAGGTTCACTAGCTGTGCCCCTTCTGTCCAGGTTGTAAGGTAGTAATCACTGCCACCAGGACCCTTATCAGCTCCTAAAAAGGCCCTTACTAAAGGGTGTCCAAATATTACTGGTGCAATGTTATTATCTAAATGGTAAATGTAACTGAACAGCAAGGTTTATTGGAGTGTCTTAGTACAGTGTCACTACTTACATGCAATGTACTCTAGAGCTTAAATTTATCTATTCACAAAACAGCCACGGTTTAAAAATATTTAATAAAAACACAAGACAATACTTACTACACAGTGCTAGTCAAGAGTTCAGAGATCAGAGAAATGTTTAAAATAATACACTGGAAAAGTACTGGCATAAATACAGAAAACAGCTAGACTAGACTTCCTATTTCCTATCTACATCCAAGAGCAAACACAGTTCTAAAATAAAGTTACATATAGAACAATGCTGTGCTGGTGATGTTGGATGTTCTGAAGACAAATGGAAAATGCTCCGAGTCTCTCTCTCCTTAAATAGATAAAACAGTATTACTGACTCATTTCAGATTACATAATTTTTTCTCTGGTTCTCAGGTTAACAGAAGCTCAGAGTTTAGCAGCCCTTTTGATCTTGCACCTAGTCAGAAAGCTACAGCAATAAAAGACATTATACGTGCAAATTCTAGCAATTCTGTTAAAGCAGTAGCAAGAATTCCTTTATCTAGACATCTTGGCTCCAAGTTTTGAGATCAAACAATTTTACAATGCTTGACTTATCCGCTTTCCTCCAGCAGAGTGCAATGTGGTTACATTTTTGAAGTTCAACATTTAACAAAGAGAACAAGCATATGGCTTAAATTAATATTTACACATGGTTCTGTCTGGCTAGGCTGGCGGCCTTCACATATCCTCCCCGAGAACCCAAGCTAGTTTTTCAAGTGGCCCTTGAGAAACATTGCTTGAGAGGGTTAAGTCTGAGTATACCTTACTCCATTCCCTGTCTTGAAACCCATCTGCATTGGCATTGCTATTCCCACTGCAGTGCTGCACTGACATAACATACGCTTGCAACCCTAGGCTCCATATTAGCAACTTGGCATTTTGCTGGCTGGCTCTATTTAACCATGTTAGGGGATTGTGGTTTGTAACTACAGTGATTTTTCTTCCATACAGATAAGGATGAAGTTTCTCCATTGCCCACACTATGGCTAGACATTTCTTTGCTTACAGCTGTATAGCATCCCTCCCTGGGTTGGAGTCTGTGACTGAGATAAACCACGGAGTGCTTTTCTCCCTCTGAAGAAATCTGGTCAAGTACAGCCCCCAACCCCATATTTCAAAGCATCCACCTGCACAACAAATTCTTTACTGTAATCTGGACTGGCTAACAGAGGGGGTCCTCCCAAAGCTTCTTTAAGCTTCTGGAATGCCTGCTCACAGCTGTGGTCCACACTACCTTATCTGACCTGTTTATCCTTTTCAGTCTGTGAGGGGAGCAGCTTTGGTACTATTAACTGGGGGTGAACCTTCTGTAGTACCCTGCTGTCCCCAAGAATGCCATCACCTGCATTTTGGTAACTGGTGCAGGTCATGCCTGAATGGTTTCTACTTTGGCAGGTTCTGGCCTGATCTTACCACTCACCACTGTATGTCCCAGGTAGGAGACCTCTGCCATACCCACCTGACATTTGCTGGGCTTAGTAGTTACTTGTGCCCTCTGTAGTCTGCCCAGCACCTCCCTGACATGCTGAAGGTGCTCTGGCCAGGAGTGGCTGTAGATGGTAATATCATCTAGGTAAGCAGGGGCAAACCCTCCTGCTAGGATATGATCTACCAGCCTCTGGAAAGTGTCTGGGGCATTTTTGATCCCAAAGGGCATCTTTGTGAACTCGTACAACCCAGGAGGAGTCACAAAGGTTGACATCTGTCTAGCACTGGGAGTCAAGGGCACCTGCCAGTAACACTTGGTAAGATCAATGGTTGTAAGATACTTAGCTGCACCCAGCTGCTCTAGGGCCTCATCTGTCTTAGGCATGGGGTAAGCATCTGACTGTGTGACTATTTAATTTCCTGGTGCTGCCATCCTTCTTTGGCACCAGCACCACTGGGGGGGGGCAGGGACTGTTGGACTATTGTTACCCCTAGTTCCAACATTTCCTGTATCTCCTCCTTCAGAGTCTGTTTGACTCTCTCTGGTGCCCTATAAGGGGCCTGCCTAATAGGCCTTTGGGGTGCTGCACCAGGTGGGTGCACCCTGGTTTCCCAGTGTACATGTCCCCAAACTCCTGTAACACTGCTCGGATTTCTCGAACCTGGGTTAGGAGATAGCTGCTGGGACATTGCTACCCCTTCCACTGAGGTATCTGTCTGAGCCTCACTAAGGAGATCAGTCACCAACTCTCCCTCAGACGACTCCTGCAATCCATTGCAAATGCTCAGCACAAGGGCCTCTCTATCATGGTAAGGTTTCATCATGTTAACATGGTACAATTTGTGCCCCTGCCTAGCAGTTCCACCATGTAGTTAACATCACTTACCTTTTTTACCACCTTGTAGGGTCCCTCCCAAGTTGCTTGCAGCTTGTTGTGTCTGATAGGAATTTGAATCATTACCTGCTGCCCTACACTATACTTTCTAGCTCTAGCATTCCTGTCATACAATACCTTTTTCTGTTGTTGGGCATCTGCCAGGTTCTCCTGGGCCAAGCCCATGAGTTCCCTGAGCCTTGTCCTGAGGTTTGGGACATGTGCTACAACAGACTCCTTTGTGACCTTCCCACTCATCAAGAATTAAATCTAGAGATACTCTCACCCTATGCCCATAGAATAACTCAAAGGTAAAAACGTGTGGATTCCTGGGGAACCTTTCTGTAAGCAAACAGATGAGGCAGAAATTTGTCTCTTTCCCACTTAAACTGGTCTGCGAATGCTTGTAGAATGGACTTGAGTGTAGAGTATAATCTCTGAACAAGACCATTAGTCTGACGATGGTAGGGAGTGGTCTTCAGGTGCTTCACCCCACAGTACTTCCACAGACAAGCCAGGTCTGACATGAAATTGGCACCTCTGTCAATCGGTATTTCTTTTGGGAAATCTACCCTGCTGAAAATATCTAACAAAGCATTTGCCACCTTTTCTGCCTCCAATGGAGGACAAAGCCACTGCCTCAGGGTATCTTGTAGCATAATCTACTACCCCTAAAATGTATGTTTTCTCTGTGGAACTTTGGGTAGTCGGAGGCCCCACAGTATCCATAGCTACCCTCTGAAATGGCTACTCAATCACAGGCATAGCCACCAAAGGAGCTCTTTCCTTGTCTCCTGCCTTGCCTACCTTTTGGCACTGCTCACCGGTCCTACAGTACCCTGTTACATCTCTGGAAATTCCAGGCCAGTTAGAAGTTCTGCATAATGCATCTCTTTGTACATTTTGTGCCCATATGACCTGCAAAGGGGATATCATGGGCTATGGCTAAAAGCGCCAGACTGTAAGCTCTAGGCACTGCCAACTGCTGTATTCTCTCACCTTCTAGCCCTTCCTCAGGGGTCCATTCTCTATGCAGTTAACACTTTTTTTGTCCCAGTATACAGATTCCCCCCTTCCCTTGAGAATCGGGTCCGTCCTAGCTTACGTCTCTCAGGCCTTGCAATGTAGGGTCTTAGAGCTGAGCCTGTCTCGACTCTTTGTAACCCTCCCCAGCTCCCCTTCCACAGGAAGTCTGGTATCCTCTGACAGCGGTGCCTCACTGTCAGCCTGGGTACTACTACTCACCTCTACCCTTGCAGTCCCTCTGTCCAAGGGAACATCAGTACCCACAAGCAGCTGTGGCTCACCTTCAGTCACATTGCTACAGGGTAGCTCTCTCCCTGAAGTAACCACCTCACCAGTCCTGGCTGCAAGTATGCAATCTGTCGGTCTCCTCCAGGCTACCAGACTCTCATGCTTGTCTCCAATCCTGACTGCGGGTAACTGCACAAGCACATGGTATTGCACTATCAAAATCCTTCCTTATTGGGACATCTGCAGGGATACCTTTAAGCACACCTACTTTCTGTTTTCCTTTTCCACCCTCCCAGTCAGTGAGAACTCTAGCCAAAGGTACTTGGAATGGGATCTCACCTAAAGCTCTGACTGGAGTAGATCACGCAGGCAAGTAGTGCTCCGCTGGAACCAATGCAGTCTTCGCAATGGTTATATCAGAGGCACTCTCTCTCTCTCTTTTAGCAATGGCCTCTTTGCCATTCACTGCAATAGGATATAACCTCTTCTGGTAGTTTGGTACCCTTGTTGTCTCCAGACAACCTACTGTTGGCATTTTGTCTTTCCCCACTTACTGGCGCTGTCAACTTTTGTTCCCCACCTTGCCTCTGTGGGCATCTCATTACCCCATTGGTTGCATTCAAAACATTTAACCCAATGTTCTGGATGTGTACCTGGACTAGTGGCTTCCCCTGCTACTGGCAGATTCTGCTGGGGCAGTCTGGGTTGCCCACCATGAGTTCCTTTGGACTCATGAGCAGTACTGGGGGGGTCCCTTTCCTGTTCAGGGATGCTATGCTTGCTAGGTATAAGTCTCCCTACTTCCCCATCAGCTAACCAGATACTCATGTCCTCAGGCAAAGTGCTAAGGGCTTGTTCCCCCCACCAAAACATCTGCCAGCCCTTCAAAAGTGGTGACCTGACATCCACTCACCCACCTATGAAAACATGCTCAGTTCAGCAACATATTCATACACACTTACATCTGCCTTGCGTCTATGCTCATGGAACTTTTTCCTATAAGTTTCAGGTGTTAGCTTAAAGAATTCTAGCAAACCATTCTTAGCAGTATAATTAAAACAGTCATACATTTTGGAAAAAATAATTACAGCTTTACCATGGAGTAAGGGGGTCAGGAGCCATACCCATAGCCTTTGGTCAACATCATACTGTTTACATACCCTCTCAAACATATGAATGAAACTATCAAAATTATCCCCCTCTGTAAACTGCGGAATAAATGTATTGACCTTTTCTGCTTCTGGGGTCGAGTTACTCCCTTCCCCATTACCTCGAGGACTCTGGCAAAGAGTCATGATCTCCTTTTCATGATGCCTCTGCCACTCCTTTTCCACAGCTTCCATTTTTAAACACCTGGCCTTCAACTCAAGTCTCTCTAGCTCCAGATGGATCTTTAAGTTCTCTGCACAAAGGTTGAGCTGTCCATTCCCTGAGTGTTGTACATCTCCATGGCCAGTCTGTCATCCTGGTTGCTGTCTTCTGATGCAGCTGTGACCAAAGCTGCAATCATGTCTGCCTTAGTCAGGTTTCCCTGCAACAGTCCTTTAGCCTGGCACATCTCAGCCAACTGGCTCCTTGTCAGCTTTCCATACTCCTCTGCTAACATGCTTGCCTGCTGTCCCTAACTGACTAAGCTCACAAAAGAAATAAAACAATTGTGATCTGAACTCTGAATATTCACTGCGTGGTTGATTTAAGAGTGCAAAAATGCCTTCAGTGATCACTGTAAACTATCTACAGTAAATCACTATCCACACCTCTGCAAACCAATTAGTATGTGCCAACCAATTAATATGTGGTGTGGATATCCCGCCACTGCCAAAAAAAATGACGCCCGTGCACTGGCCCAGCAATCAAGGAGCCTCAGTCCTCATCACTAACACCAGTGAGGGACATCCACATTGGGAAGGATAACAAATACACACACAGTAAAGTACAATTTCCATTAAGAGAGCACACACAACACAGTCAGTCTGAGGCTGGTTTCTCCCTTTCCCTGTCAAGATTCCCAATAAGACTCCCCACTGGCATAGCTGTAGAGTGGGGTCCTTAGCCAGGGTACCAAGCCAAGTCCTCCTAGCACTCAGTCAACCAGTGCTTCATGTCCCTGCCCAAATAGCTGAGAGACACACACACTTTGAGAGATGATTTATATACAACCACACAGACACTCGTGGGGAAGGCTGGCACAGGTTCACTAGCTGTGCCCCTTCTGTCCAGGCTATAAGGTAGTAATCACTGCTACCAGGACCCTTAATTATTAGCTACTAAAAGGCCCTTACTAAAATGCGTCCAATTATTACTGTGCATTATTATCCAAATGGTAAGTGTAACTGAACAGCAATGTTTATTGGAGTTGCTTAGTTACAGTATCACTATATACATGAAATGTACTCTAGAGCTTCAGTTCTCTACACAAAACAGCCACAGTTGAAAGGTTTAAAATATTTAATAGTAAATAATAAAAACACAAGACAATACTTCTTACTACATAGTGCTAGTCAAGAGTTAAGACATCACAGATAAATGCTTAAAATACAGTAGAAAAGTTCTGACATCAGTACAGAAAACAGCTAGACTAGACTTCCTATTTCCTATCTATATCCAAGAGCAAACAGTTCTAAAATAAACTTGCATATAGAGCAATGCCGTGGTGGTGATGTTGGATGTTTTGAAGACAAATGTAAAATGTTCTGAATCTCTCTCCTAATGTAGTACTAATCACTCATTTCTGATTATATAATTTTTTCTCTGGTTCCCAGGTTAACAAACTCAGAGTTTAGCAGCCCTTTTGATCTTGCACCTGGTCAGGAAGCTACAGCAATAAAAGACATTATACACCCAAATTCTAACAAATTAACTATGGTCTAAAAACAATAGCAAGAATTCCTTCATCCAGACATCTCGGCTCCGAGTTTTGAGATCAAACAATTATACAATGCTCGACTTATCAGCTTTCCTTCAGCAAAGTGCAATGTGGTTACATTTTTGAAGTTCATCATTTAACAAAGAGAACAAGCATGTGGCTTACATTATTTACCAATGATAATTTTATCTGGCTAGGCTGGCAGCCTTCACATATCTTCACAGCTCAATTATTTGTTAAAAGAAAGCTTTTTGTTATATTCAGTGTTCTTTTTTATTTATTTGCTTTCTCTTTTAAACTTATTAGATCAAGCCAATGGCCTTCAATCCAGCCATTCCCCTATGCAAGAATGAGGAAAAGCACATCAGTTGTTCTTGTATCATGCTTTTTTGGCTATACTTTTATTCTTTTTTTATGTTGCAATGCCTACATTTCTTAAAACTATTGAAGGAGAAAAAAAAACGGGCGGGAGGGAGGGGTTGGGGTTACCCGTTTTCTTTAGTATCTCTGTTGCACTCAAAAATAACTGAAAAAAATGTACTTTATAGCATGCAGATTATATTGTGCATTATAAAAATGCTACTATTTGGAACAAAATTTAGTTTTACTTAGTTTACTCTTTCGTTCTTTTTCCTCCTCTTAAATGTTCTTCCAAACTTTAATGACATAAAGTAGGGCATATGCTATAGAGTCCCCTACAAGTTTAACAAAGTCAAAATGTCCAGTATGTTCAGGTTTTCATGATCTGTCATGTTTCAGAAATATAATGAATGCTTTGTAATCCCACATTTGTCAGTTTCCATGTTGTTGGATTTATTCCTGTTCATCTCCATCTCCATCTCCATAATCCAGTCTCTGCTTCATTTCCAACTACTCAACTCTTGGGGTTTTTTTTTCTGTCGCATTTTCCATTGAAAAGGTTTCACTGGCACAGTCTGTCTGTGGTCTTTATTACCAGAACAAGAATCAGAATCTCCTTTTTCACAGTTCACTTTTTTTTGTTGCTTCAAAAAATGTTGTCCTTCCAGGAAAGAATATTCTGAAGATAGCTGGATACAGCAGCTTGAATCTTGCACCTGCTTCTTGACATTCCCTGATTTAGTGGAATAAATTTACTCCTCTTCTACCTGATGTACAATGAGTAATCATTTTCCACACACTGTCCTTCTGCCAGTTTTGTCAGATTCAACTCCTTCTGCTGGTAGGATTGCGTCTTTACTACTAAAGGTCTAGGTTGGTTTCTCATGGCCAGTTTTGGAGCATGCACAGTGTGCCCTTTCACCTAACAACTGCTGTGGAATACCAGTCCAATTGATTATTTGTGAGTTCATAAAATTAATACGGTCTGTTTGTTCCACCTTCTCTGGTAGAGCAGAATGTCTCGGGTTCTCCCTACATGCTGTGTCCTCTAATTCTATTTTTTGATTTTTTTTTTCTCTTCTTGAACATTCGCATATTTAGCCTGCCTTTTCTTAATTTTGACTGCTGATTAATTTTTTTTTTTTTTTGCAATTTTATCACCTCATCTGAATATCTGTTTAAAGCTTCTTCCATTTTTTCCAGACTTCTGATATTTGAGTTAATATACAGTGCAATGGAAAAGTATTTGCCCCCTTCCTGACTTCTTCTTTTTTTGCATGTTTGTCACACTTAAATGTTGCAGATCATCAAACAAATGTAAATATTAGATAAAGATAACCCAGCTAAACACAAAATGCTGTTTTTTAAGTAATGATTTATTTATTAAGGAAAAAAAAAAGCTATCCAAACCTACATGGCCCTATGTGAAAATGTAATTGCCCCCGAAACCTAATAACTGGTTGTGCCACCCTTAGCAGCAGCAACTGCAATCCAGTATTTGTGATAACTGGCAATGAGTCTTTCACATCGCTGTTGAGGAATTTTGGCCCACTCTTCTTTGCAGGATTGTTTTAATTCAGCCATATTGGAAGGTTTTCGAGCATGAACCACCTTTTTAAGGTCATGCCACAGCATCTCAATTGGATTCAAGTCCGGACTTTGACTAAGCTACTCCAAAACCTTCATTTTGTTTTTTTTTTTTTTTTAAGCCATTCAGAGGTGGACTTGCTGGTGTGCTTTGGATCATTGTCCTGCTGCAGAACCCAAGTGTGTTTCAGCTTGAGGTCACGAACTGATGGCTGGACATTCTCCTTCAGGAGTTTTTGGTAGAGGGCAAAATTCATGGTTCCATCACAGCAAGCCATCCAGGTCCAGAAGCAGCCCCAGACCATCATACTACCCCCACCATGTTTGACTGTTGGCATGATGTTCTTTTTCTGAAATGTTAGTTTTATGCCAGATGTAACTGGATACACGCCTCCCAAAAACTTTTGTTTAGTCAGTCCACAGAATATTTTCCCAAAAGTCTTGGGGATCATCAAGTTGTTTTTTGACAAAAATGAGATGAGCCTATGTTCTTTTTGGTCAGCATTGGTTTTTGCCTTGGAACTCTGCCATGCATGCCATTTTTTGCCCAGTCGCTTTCTTAAGGTTGAGTCATGAACTCTGACCTTAACTGAGGCAAGTGAGGGCTGCAGTTCTTCAGATGTTCTGGGTTTTTTTGTGACCTCTTGGATGAGTTGTCGCTGTGCTCTTGGGGTAATTTTTGTAGGCCGGCCACTCTTGGGAAGGTTCACCACTGTTCCATATTTTCTCCATTAGTGGATAATGTGGTTCGCTGGAGTCCTAAAGCTTTAGAAATGGCTTTGTAACCTTTTCCAGACTGATAAATGTCAATTACTTCATTTCTCATCTGTTTAGATCGCAGCATGATGTCTTTCTTTTTGGGATCTTTTGGCCTACTTCACTTTGTCTGACAGGTTCTATTTAAGTGATCTCTTGATTCAACAGATCTGGCAGTAATCAGGCCTGGGTGTGGCTAGTGAAATTGAACTCAGCTTTCCCAGAAATGTGATTAACCACAGTTACTTCATGATTTAACTGGGGGGGGGGGGGATTACTTTTTCACGTAGGGCCATGTAGGTTTGGATATTTTTTTTCCTTAAATAAAATCATCACTTAAAACTTGGGTCATCTTTGTCTAATATTTACATTTGTTTGATCTGAAACATTTAAGTGTAACAAACATGCAAAAAAAAAAACGAAATCAGGAAGGGGGCAAATATTTCTTTTTCATTGCACTGTACTACATTGTTTCATTTATTTTAATTGGCTCTGAGGACATTTGACTTAATTCTTTCCTCTAGGTTACTGGAAGCCATGTCTTGCACCAAAGCCGGTGCTTGCACTGCTTTTTTTGTGTAACAGCTGCAGAATTCTTACAAGCAGGGTTTTTTTCATCACCTTTTGTTTTCTTTCAGATTCTCTGAATATATATTTTGTTGGCATCCAGGCAGTGTACTTAATAGTTCAGTGTCTCTCTTCTTAGTTGCTGTTTTCACACTGGGAGAGCTGAAATTAAGCTGCTACTCAATGTGCAGTCATCTTAGAATTCACCTGTTGTCGGTGGGTCTTGATGCAAAGAAAGTATTTAACAAAGTAAACTGGGATTTTGAGTAGGGCAGTGGAAGCATTTGCATTTCCTTGATAAGTGTAAGGACTATTAGGAGAATATATGAGGGATCAGAGGTGAAAATTTATGTGGGGGTGGTCCTCTTTGATAAGTTCTCTTTTGAGCAGAAGAACCAGGCAGGGGTGTCCTCTTTCCTCTCTGCATTTTATTTAGAACCAGTAGCAAAGAAAATAAGAAACTGAAATTCAAGGCTATATTTGGTATGGTAGTCAAAAAAAGTTGACTTTATTTGCAGATATTATTTTATACCTACTAAAACAAGAAAATTTCAGTGCTGTGGAACATACTGAGACCATTTTTAGTCTCTTCGTGTTACAAAATAAATGTAGCTAAAAACAAAGGCGATGGATGTAAATGATGTACCCACATACAAATTGGTTCAGCAATACTCCTCTTTTGTGGGACATCATAAAATGAAGTACTTAGGAGTATGTATTTAAAAGCATTCAGCTAAGGATATGTGGGAAGAGACTAAACAAAAGATTATACAAAAACTTTGTTTGTGGATGTGTATAATAAGCAGTGAAAATGTTTTTAGTCCCTTTAGTTTTATACACGACAGGCATATTTTATCAACCAGAGGAGAAGTTGTGAATAGCAATTAAAATCCTTAAATTTTTATCTGGGAAAGGAAGAGTCAAGTGGGATAAGTCCATCCTTCCAGTACAGCAAGGTGGTTTGGGATTACCTGATTTGAAGGGGTATTTCAGAGCCATATACATAGCACAAGCAGAAATCCATAATTCAAAGTGGAAAGGGATGATGATGAAACAGGTGGGAAGCTCACAAAACAAGGATTTTGGATGTAGATCCTTAAGGAGAATATTCATAACCATACAGATTCTTAGAATACTTTCTTCTGCTTTGTGAATATAATAATTAAGCCAACATGGGAATGGAGGAAGGAGATTCTGCTGCTAAGGATGATTGCAGTTAGCGGTACAGAGAATGGATAACAGTAGGCTAGATTTTACTGGAGAAAACTGGCAAAGGAACCAAGGTATTGGGACCAAATAATTAGAGAGGGAAAGGTAATAGAATGGTAGAGTCTCCAAGAATTCATTTGGACTGCAATTTAGAGATTTCTCTGATATCGGTCCTTGATAGGGAAGCCGTAGGCAAAGAGAGAGCAGGGGATCCTAAGTGAAAGATAAGTACTGGTATTTTTTAGTAGAATCTTGAAGGGTATCCTAAGCGAAAGATAAGTACTGGTATTTTTAGTAGAATCTTGAACAAAGTCTGCTATTTTCAAAAAAAAAAAAAAAAAAAAAAAAAGGAGGGGGGTAGTTAGTAAAGCATATAAAATATTGCATAACTGTAGGAAGCCATCAGAGGAGGTTTAGAAAGGATTGGGAAGAGAGTTTAGATGAGCAATTCACAAAGAAACCATGGTGGGGCAGTCTAGAAGACTCAGGATCTTGCTTGGAAGTATTTGCATAGATAATTTTGTATCCCAAGCAGACTCCAAAGAATTTTTCCACGGTAGATTGCAAGTGTCGGAGGTGATGGGGAAGAAAGCGGTACATGAACATATTTTTTTGGGATTGTCATTAGTTGGTAGACTTTTAAAAATTGTCTGCAGACTAGTCTGTCAAATACTGGGTGAGCAAATTGGTGTAACTAAGGAAATTATTTTTTTGAGCTGTGATACATAATTGGAATCGCGTAGACATAGTAAGACCTTGCCGTTATTCGGAATGGAAGTCGAAGTGTAAACCAGCTGTACTAGAAGTAGGGAATATAGTAACAGTGATACAACTGGAAGGTGAATCTTTAGAAAAGGGTAGGAGCAAATTGCATAGAAGAGAGTGGTAATTTATGGGAACAATACATGCAGAATAATGGTTTGGGGGAAGAATGAGGCTTAAGGGAAGGCACAAATTAAATGAGCTTTGTAATGTTAATATGCTTGTTGAAAAAAAATAGGTAAATTTAAAGCTTCTATTTTTTTCCAGCCTTTTGCTGTTTTGAGTTCATTGAGTCCCTCAATGTTGAACTGCTATTAACTAATACTGGGAAATCTTCTGCTCTGCCATGTAACACTGTTGCTCTTTTTTGAGATGCACTGGCAGAGATCCTAATAAGGTATCTCGTATGGGATGGAATTGAGACTGCTAGCACTGCAGTTGCCTAGCTTTGTCAAAGACCCACTTGTGTGGAAGGGATCTGTCATTTCAAGTCTCCGTTCTAGTACTCTGCAGTCTGGAGTGGAATGGCAGATTTGCTGGGAAGAATAACTTAGTAAAATATTATATCAGTAAGGTCAGGAAAATGTGCAGCAGACAAAATAAAATGCATTGCATGTCAAATAATTGGAGATGTTCATCAGGCAGAATAGAGATGCTACATATGTAAAGGAAGTCCTTTTTAAATTGAAAGGCACCTGGACCAGTATATTCAAACTATATGTATTGTAATATTTGTACATTATTGCCTATATAAGGGCCATATTTATGGATCTCACAGAATTCATTAATTAAGCACAATGGGGAGGGGGGTGTACAGAAGTATAAAAGTAATGTGGTGTGAGTAGAGAGGGAGAGTGGAAGGTTTAATGTGGGGATGCATGCCAGGAAGTGATTGAAGTTGGATTAGAGGGATACTTTTGAGGAAGAAATTTTGGAGAATTAACTAAAAGAGCTGGTGGAAGTACAGATGATGCAATGCTTTCAAAGGATCTGTGATTTTGTTTTTTAACCAGAATTCTTATTTTTACGGTAGATGGGTAATAGTGTCCCTATATCACCACATCATTATATTCCATGGTTCTGCTATTTTGATATGATCTGGAATTCACCATATTTTTTTAAAACATGTTTACAAAATTATCATGTATGACGTAGGCCATGTTACATTTATATAAATGAACCACAGCGATATAATCTCAGTTGTGAACATTACTTTCCAAACTGTGCCAACACAACTATAGCTGCAAACATTTTACATCACGTTTAACATATCCAGTCATTGTTAGTCAACCATTATATAGCTCATTTAAATCCTGCCTTCTTTAAACCTTGTTCCTCCTCTGCATGTGTTGATCCCACAGTTCTCATTTTTCCTATGTAATTACCCTTTTCTAAAGATGCCAGTTCATGTTACTATCGTCAACTTATAGTAAAGTTGGTTTAGACTTTTTAATTTCCATTTTCTAGTGATAGTTTTTTTTTTTTTTTGGCAGCTATCCTAATTGGACTTGGCAAGGCCTTACTATGTCTAGGCAAGTTTGTGTCATAGCACAAAAAAATAATTTTGGTAGTCACTCCAACTTCTCACCCAGCATCTCCGACAGAGCAGTCTGATGGAATTTACCATAAGGTCTTCCTGATTTTTTTTTTTTTTTAAAGCCCCATTGGAAGAGAGGAAGTTTGGTGGATGGTAACAGGGAAGAATTTTAGCTGGCTTTTTGGAGATAATTATCCAGTTCAACCTTCCCAAAGAACCTGAAGTAAAATCCTTGATGGAGCCATTAAAGTGCACTGATTGCTTTCAATAAGAGGTTCACATAATACAGTTTGTGGATGGCATTAGAGGGCAGACCTTGTTTATTAAAAAGAGTACAGACATGCAGGTACAAGAATTGTTTGAAAAGTTCTATCGTCGTTGATGTGAATTTGGATGCTTGTTGTTGGATAGAGTTTCTGATGATAGCCTGGTAGTTGGTGCAGAGGGTTATTTCCGTGAGCTGTAATTCCTGTGGTTCAGGGTTTGATTTTCTAAGCCCTCATGTTGTAGTGACCTTGAGTAATTCACCTAATCGGACGTTGCCCCCATGTCACCCCTGAAATGGGGATTTGCCTTCAGTGGGTCTGCCTAGTTAATAAATGGGGAATGTTGCTACTATTGTTATATAATTAACCGTGAAAGGGGTTTTTATGGTGGGAACCTATCCAGTAAAAAAAAAAAAAAAAAAAAAATTGATAACTGAAAACCTAACTACATAGTTGAATTGAAAGTTTTACTTTCAAAGTCTTTTTTAGCATAAAGGATGAAACCTTGGCTGTTTAACCAGATTATCTGAAGTCATGCTGGGAGGAGATGGGTGGGGGAGAGGTAGCAGACTGATCATTGATGGTCGGGAGGAGGCAGTCGGTCTCACTACAATACTAGCATCTATCAGACAGAAGTGTGCAGCATCTGAACATGTACCTTGGATTTTCTCAGCTGCATCTGTTTGGCAGCTTTCATTGTGCATGTTGCTGCAATATGCACACCACAGGGGAAGGGATCTGAAGCATTTCAACCTCCAGGATGAGGGGATTAAAAGTTTTTTTTTTTTTTTTTTTTATATATAAAAACAAGGAAAGCCTGATGGGTGCTTGGATTAGCTCTTGCTCCACAGGAGAATGGATGAGTTGATGGTTAGCAAACAGTGTAGGATAAAAATGGAGCAAAATAAGGTTAAACTTGTTTAATAGTGGAATGATGTTTGTGAGATCTGTATTCTGTGTGCAGAATGGTGGGCTGTACTCCTTTTGTACACTGGGCAGCTGTGAATCTATTCCATTTATGGTTTCATATCAACATAAGTAAGATGGTGTCAACAGCATAAGACCTATCTTTGTGGGTAACACAACTTGCTTTCAGTTGCAGTTTGTTTGGATTGCACATTGCACAAATGAGAAGTAGACTGAATCAAGCCCAGGCCCACTGGACAAAACTAGTTAGCAACTCATAGGGACTGATCTGCATTAAACTGCCATTTAAACAGCTTTTCCTGTTTTTTTTTTTCACTTTGCCCTGTCTCTGTTAAAATGATTTTGATAAAGTAAGGAGTAGCATGCTGAAATACATCTGATGTGTCCTGACAAAATGCTGAATGCAGTGGTGCACGTTAATGTGGACAAATGAGGAAAATGTCTGCTTATGCTTCTCATAAGTGACCACGTATTTCATATCTTAGTGGTTTTATTCAGCATTTGCTACTGTGCAGTTTATAATGACAGTTGTACTGAAATACTTGCTGTATTTTCCTTAGTATGTGATATCTTCATATTGGTATGATTTAATGACCTCTAATGTGTGGCAAAGTTACAACTCTTACACCCTTCATTGGTGTTTGATTATGCAGGACATCTGTATGTTTTTATTTTCTGTTGTGTACATTAGGGTGCCAGTGGATATTACAGCATTTTGTTTCCCAGAAGCCACATTAATTATTTTCTTTATAGAGGCCCCCTTAACTCTTTCAAGAACAGCTAAGTTCTACAAAAAATAAGTACTTTTCTGTTAATGCGGCAGCAGAATGTGCGGTTGATGTGAAGTCACTGGTGCTTTATTTTTAGCTGCTTGTAATGTTGTGTTCATTGTCACAGTGGTGTTGATTTTTTTCAGATGTCATTACTGATTACTTTATTCTGTTATGTTTTAAATTTTGGCTTTTTTGTCGTAGTAGTAATGAATTTTCCTGCCAAGTCACTGCTGTTTGTGGTGTTATTCTGTTCTGCTTTCTGTTTGTTGACAGTAGTACTGATTTTCCATTGGAAGTAAGTGCTGCGGCTTTTCCTTTCTTGTGTTGTGCTTTTAATTTGGGATTTCTTGTCTTCAGTGTTATCGCTTTCCTCCCAAGTCACTGCCGCTTGCACACACTTTTGCAAACATTCCCTGTTACTTTCTAAATTGGGTATAAATCACAGATGTCATTTTGCGGAAAACAAATGAAGGTGCTAGTCTGTCCAACCACCTGTTGATTTTGAACGGTCACTGTTTAAACATTTCGGATGGTCTGAGGCATATCTGTCAACCTGCAGACACTGGAAATGGGGACAAAGGCTTTTCAAATGGAATAACAGGTGTTAAGTGAACTGAAAATGCAGACAAACCATTAATGGGCCAGCACGCAAAATGTACAGTTGCTTTCAAGTCCGTGCTGCTTATTTGTTTCTGTTTTTAAATTTCTCTGCCTTCTGACAGTATTCTTGATTTTCTGACATGTCACTACTTATTTTACTGTTTTGTTCGCTTTTCATTTTGCCTACATTTCACGGCAACATTTAGGTTTGCAGACAACTGCTGCCCTGTTCATAGGTAGGTACTAGGCTATCTGCCCGAAGGCATTTATAAGCCTAGCTGGAATGTGTTGGCTTTCACCGCCCCCTTAGATTAGTTCCCTGTGCCTCTGTCCAACACAGCCATTGAAGTGATCCCTGGGGTAAACTTTGTTTCCCATCCACTCATCAAGGTTTCTCTTGTAGACAGTTAGCGAGGAGCTCTGCCTAATGTAGATTGGAATCTTGTTCCAGAGCATTGGAGGTCTCTGGGACAGGAATCTATCCCTCCAGCATGTCCTATTTATTGTTCTGGTGAGATTTAGATCCCTGGAGTGTGTGGCTCGAGGGGATATGGTTTACTTTAGGTGGAGCATGTCCATCAATTTTGGGTTGGACATGGCCTTGTATGTCGGGCAGGGATCACTTCTGAGTAGGTGGTATGCAACCGAGTACAGCTGGAGTTTCTTCAGTCGAGCTGCATAGGGCATCTGCTTGAGGCCAGTGATCCTTTTGGTGAGGTACTTCTGTGGTCTTTCCAGTTGTTGCAGGTGTCATGTTAACGGAAAAGTACCAAAAAAATATGAACGTGCAATTAGTTATATAAAACCCCTCATCAGTACATGGATTTCCATAATTAGTATTAAGTACCTTGCTGGTGCTCAGTTGCTTAAAGGGAAACATTAGTTTGAATGGAATTCAGCTATTTTATACACACCTTTGCTAATTCAGATTTGGTAGATACTGTTGTAGTGTGTAAGGATATTGTATGTAAACTTAAAGGAGTCTGTTTAGCTTTTCAGACCCTTTATCTTCAATGACCAGTGGAGCTGTGATATGACTGATTTACCTTGTACTAGGTTTTGTTTACATGTAGAAGGAAATATTTTAATAAAGGAACCACATTTCAGATTAGTGGCAGTGTTTGCAATGTATACATTTTCTATAGCATATGCATTTCTTGTGTGTGATCACTAAATACAAACCTGCAACATCAAATGTGTGTATGTAACAACATTTTATTCTGGGTAGTCCTGCACAAAATGTATCCTTTTATTTTTGACCCTACCTATTAATTTGTTTACTTATTTCTTTCTCAGCAAGGCAATATCATTTTATTGTTAACCTAGCTGGAATCTACTTGGGAGTGTTCCTTTCTTTTTGAGACTAAGGAATGTTATGATGAGCATCTGTAAAATACATGTTTAATGTATCATAATTGCTCCACCCATACCTCTCAGTGCAAGAAGTCTGGACAAAGCCAGAAATAATGGAGGGACAAAGGACCAAAAATAGGGATGGATTTTTAAATATTGCTCCTATAAGTTTAGAAAAGTTGCTAGAAGAACAGTTTTTGATGTGTGTATTTTCCAAAGGATAGGAAGTCTAAAACTCAAATGTCTGATTTATTTAATTACTTCAATCCTCAATTATTTGCCAGAAAACCCCATGTTTTATGGGGCAAAAATCTGGACATTCTGTGAAAATCTGAACAGTTGAGAGTTATGGCGCCACCACACTTTAAATTCATTGGTGATTCGAGCAGTTGAGTTGTTTTCCTCCTTACAGTTTCTTATTTGTGACTGCATGTGGAACTTTGATCTAACAGAAATCCAGTTATAGAATAATGTATCTGTCTCATTGCTTTTGTAGAGACCAGATGGCATAATGGTAAGATCTTTGCCTCCCATGCACACAGGGTATAAGGTTCGATTCTGACCTCCAGTTAGTGCCTGTATGGAGTTTCCATTTTCTCCTTGTGGGGTTCTTCCCACCTCCGAAAAATATGCTGAGTGTTTCAATCTCAAACTCGCCAATGAATAGGAGCTGTGGGCAGCAGCATAGAGTCTACATGGTGCCCTATATGGGGAAGAGTTGTGTATATACCAACCACTTGTATCATACATATATATATGACTCGCACACTGTGTGTTTTTTATTTATATATATATATATATGTGTGTGTGTGTGTGTGTGTATGTATGTATGTATGTATATATATATATATATATATATATATATATATATGTATATGTATATATATATATGTATATATATATATATATATATATATGTATGTATATATATATGTATGTATATATATATATATATATATATATATATATATATATATATATATATATATATATATATATATATATATATATATATATATATACACACACACACACACACATACAGCATATAAGATACTATATGTGGGATGCAGTACAGTGTGACTACCTCTAGAGAAAAGTATGCAACAGATATTCTTGTAAGTAGTCACACATGCACTAGCATGGATATGCGTATATGTTTATAAATAACACACACAGACGGGAAATGTGCATGCATATGTGTATTATATCATTGTCATCATGTTAATCGACCTCCTTTTTCTACCTTTTTACATGTCCCAAATATTTTTCACCATACTACTTGTTAGGTTTCACTGTAATGGTTGTTACATTCCAAAGTGTGTAGGTTTAGTATGTTTTCGTACTATAGTGCTGCAAATATAATCCCCCCCCCACACCCTTTTCTTTCGTGAAACCGTAAAACATTCAGTTGCTGTTTCCTACTCCGTTTAGGAAACGGTAACATCTTACAGCACTGTGAGTTATGCAATATGGGTACGTACAACATGGTATATGTAATAAAGTTATCATAGTAAAGTTAAGAATTATTAATGTATGCATTCTAGTAAATGTTTGTTTTACTTATTCACTTTCACACCTTGACTATATTTTGAGCATGCAGCCTTTTGTCAAATGTCTTTATGGCAGTATTGTTTTTCTTTGTACTGGTAAGTGCATCTATTACTTGTTATCTTGTAGTGTGGGTCATGGCTGAAAATGGTACCAAGGCCAGTTCACTTGCCTAGCTAGTAAAGTATAAATACAAAATAGAAAAAAAATGTGATGGGGGGTGAACATGCATCGGAAATAATTATGGAACTAGTAATGCACTTTTTAAATTTTGCATCATTCATTGGAAAGAAAACACTTTCCATTGACGGCATTGGAAAGTAGCGGGCACAGACTTTGGAGCCCTTTCCAGTAGGAGTTGTCACCTGTACATGATACAGAAAGGGTCATTTATTGCAGTGAGAATTTTCACATCTCAGGATGAGTGTGTGGGGGACGGTCTGTCAGTTCCTTTAGAACTACAAAGGAATCTCTTTACAAAAGTTTGCTATTTACCTGTTTTCATTTGCTGAAAGTAGCTAACAGCTATTTATAGCATAGAACAAGCTCTGACAGATGCACAGTGAGGCTCACTCAAGGAAACACAGAAGCAGCTCTGTTACAGAAGGTGTGGTAGATGAGTGCTTCACACTGCTACTATTCTATTTCAGTGGCATGAAAAAACACCACTTTGTCTAACATGACTCGTATAAAGAAGACTTGAAATGTATTCGGGGAAGAAGGTATGAAAGCAAGAAAACAGTATCATATTACCAAGGCGCAGGGCCCATTGGCTGCCATTTTGTGGGAGGCACATTAAAATTGTAAAATAAGCTCTTGAAAGTGATTCTGTGACATTAAAATAGCTCAGAAAACAAAGATGCAATGAAAATAAACATTTTTTTGAATTCTAAGGTGGTGTTTTCCTTTAAGGATCCTTTTTTTGCCTTCAGAAGGAACTTATAAATACAGGTGATATTACTTTATTATAGTAGTTTGAAGTCTATCAACTGTGGCCATTGTGATTTATCCAGGGAGTACAGCTTGTTGGAGTATTTAACCACAAAATTGTCATAAAAGGATATATGCATTTAGAACAGGGAATAAGTCACCCAAAATTGTTTCCATGTTATTGACTGGACACTTGGCATAATCTATTCTAAGTGACATAAATTAGGGCAGGTGTTCAAGGCTCTTCTGGTGTATTCCTTAGTTTTGATGATTATGTGGATCAGAGGATACAGTGCAAGGCCAAGTCTGCTTCAGGGATACATAGTAGATTTGTAAGTATGTACAAGGCTCAGTTGAGTAGACCATTAGATGCTTAGCCAGTGCATTTCCCCCTTCTGGCTGCCTCTGTGTGTAAGAGTCTTGTGAAGTTAGACTAGGGATGAATTTGTTGATCTCCATCCATTTATTCAGGCTGAATTTAAAGTGAGTTAGGATGAGGCTTTAAGTGGAGTGAATTTATTCCATAGATTAGGAAACCGTTAGGTGGAAGCATACATCTACAAAAAGGTAACAATAATTCATCACTGTAAGTAGTATTTATGATGGTGATGGTTTTATGAATGTGTAAAGTATTAAGCAAGACAGGGTCTTTTTGTAGCCATGCAAACTAAGCCGAGGGTGACAAGTTGTCGTCTATAGGTGACGGAGCATAGTGATGGTGCTTTTAACTATTCCGTGCAGCTCAGATAGCTCATACCTGATATGTTTCAGTACTACTACAAACATCCATTGCCTAAGATGTTTGATAGAGTATTGTTATTATTTGTAGTTCAATATCCTTGGATTGATACATGCCAAAGGCAGGATTATGTTCTGTTGTAGGCCTGATAAGTAAGGAGTATGAGGAGTCTGTAAATTATTTGGACCTGAAGAATGTGATTTTAGTTGTTAATTGCACTCTGTAGGTTTTCTTGTTGATAGTTGATGGGTGGTAGTCAAGTTCATTGTCCAGAAATGTACACAGATCTCCATTTTGAGGGGGTATCATTTATGAGTTAGGTGCAGGGGTGGTGTTGCTCTCCAAAGAGTGCAGTACTGCATATTGCATTTCTTTCCACTGAACTCAAGACCGTGGCCATCTCACTTGTTTGTTTTATTTTATTTATTTAATTTGACATTTATTTACCTGGCTATGTGGGTTAGGCCCTTTTGAAGGTTATGTCAGTAATTTGGTGAGTTGATAACAGCTCTGAGTTTGGAGTCCTTAGCAAACTTTAGTTAGCTAGTGACCCTTGATGTCATTGTGGACATCCATCAACCTTGATATCAGAAATGATAAAACTGAACAGGTTTAGACTGCATAATTTACTATCTTAAAAAGAGATATGACACGCTTAGCAGATGTCCTTTCCAGTATAAGACAGATGGGTGTTTTGATAATTTATACTGGACTGTCAAGCTGTTTACATGATATGGTGTGCAATTTCATTTTTACCACGTCAGAACTAATCTGCGGCAATGATAATGGCATTTCCCAACTGAAACCCAATATGATTACTTGGACATGAAGTCATAATTTAAGTAATGTTTATTTCACTGAAGTGGCATATGCATTGAGTCTTTGTTGTAAATGCATCTGACTGAGAGGATTAAAGCTCTGAACTGTTAAGCTGCTTGCTGAACTGAAGGTATGGGGTGTTTATTGAATAAAGTTACATTCTACTTGATTCCATTTGGGTTTGTCATCCTCGCCTGAATCCTTGTTTTTTTGCCTTGGTCGTTTTGGATTTATCTACTTCAAGGTATGGGGTGTGATTTCCTCCACCTTCATTTACCTACAGCGTTACTCTGAGAAAGTAACTTAAATAGGCAGTGTTCATTGTTCACCCACTGAAAAGGAGCACTTGAGCCTTGTGGGTTATCTGGTTATTTATTTATTTTTTTCATTTTTATTTTACAGAGTTTGTGAATAGGAATAATATTTTGTAAAGAATACCAGTCAAATGTCAAGCAATTTACTTCATTGCTTGGTAATAGCACTTCGTCACATTTTATGATGGCAACAGTATCGCTATAGCTGAAGTGCAGGCTCTGTAGCTGTATAGATATCAAGTACTTACAGATTATGTTTACCTCCCCCAAATTTACAGTGACAAAGTGTGTAAGTTACTTTCAGTGGAGCTTGATTTAACAGCGGCACTTATTTTATTGACATTTGATTACTAAAAAAAGTCTTGACAGGGTATGCATCAATTTTCAGTGGAGGCCTGGAGAGAGAAGCTCCAAAGTACTGCAAAGTCATTTTTAACAGCAATTCTGCAGTCTTCAAAAATAATACAAACACATCTATAGTTTAAATAGTTAAAACTGGATATAATGTGAAAACATTGGTAAATAGATACAACTTGTATGACAGTGGTTTAATTTTTTGAAAAAATGTAGACCGTTTATAGATAAATTTACAATTGCTAGTATAATACAAACAAGAATTATAGTATGAAGTGAGAAACAGGGTAGTGGTATATTTAGAAAGAGAGTTGGAGGAGAACTTGATTTGAGGGGGAGTAAGGTATGAAGAGGCAATTTGTCATATTTAAGGATATAGTTTAGTTTAGACTGAGACTGAGCAAGAACAGAGCCAGATTTTGGCTAGGAAGTCTTTCAGAATGGTTTTAAAGGACTGGAGGGGGTAGGGTATTGACCTGATGGATACAGGTAAGAAGTTCCAGGCCTTAGCACCATGGTATGATTACAGACCATGCCCAGCAGATTTGATAGGTTTGTGGACGGGGAGGAGTTTTTGGTCATTGGATCATAATGATCAATTGGAAACATAGCTGTTTAGAATGGTATTTAGTGCTGGACAAGTAGATGGATGCTAGATAGTTTTATGTTTCTATTTTTGTGATGCCTGGAGGTTAGTAAGGCAAGTGTTTGTTTTTGCTATGTTGGTGAGCTAGTTTTTGGCTGTGTATAGCATTCCTAGTGTTTTGGGTGAGTTTTTTCATGTAGTTTTGTCTATGAAAGTCAAAATTAAGATGATTATCCCTAATAATTTGAAATGACTTCAGTGGTTGTATTGACAGGCTTGTTTTAAATTTTGTTTTGTCATGAGCGTTTTTTAGTGAAGCATGAGTTGCGAGTTACAAAGCCATGTTTCATTGTCTGTTAAAGCTTTCTAAATGATTTTTTTGGGGGAAGTGTTGTCAGATGTGCATATTAGTGTGGAGTTATCTGCATATTGTATTAGGGAGGCATGTTGTGTGGAGGGTGTTGGTGAGAATGTTAGAAGGGAACAAGGATAGAGGATTGTGGTACACTGGTGGTTTCTGGGAGGTATGCAGAAGGGGTGGAGTGCCATTTTACTGACTAATACCTATTGCACAGGTAACATTTGAACCATGGAAGTGTGGGCTGAAATGGACCTAGTGAGGACATTAGAAGTAGAAGTTTGCTGTGACAAAAGGTGTCAAAGGCTTTATACAATTCTAGAATAAGGAAGAAGCTAGTTTGCCGTTATCTCCAATTTTATGTGCAGTTATTTATGCAGGTTAGAAGTGCATTGTTAGTATTATGGGAGGGATGGAAGCCGTGTTGTGGGGGGAAAGGGTTCTTCCTGCAGGAGGTAAAATTTTAGCAATTGTTTTGAATACATTTTTCAGGTATTTTGGAGAGTGGGCATAAGTTTGTTGTAGGCTTGAAATTAGTTGTCGTGGTTGTTGTCTTTCGCCTTTTCCCGGTTAGGGGTCGCCACAGCAGAACTCCGGTCTGCTATGATTGGCAGTAGATTTTGACGAACGCCGAGGTGCCAGCTCTACGTTCAACCTTCAATGAAGGCATGCCCATTTACGCATGTTTTTCTAATGCCCACCCAACTGCGGGGAGGACATGCAGACTCCACATTCCCTCTATTGTGTAGAGTAGTAATTTTTTTTCTCCCAGAGAGAGGGAACTTGGGATTCCTGGACTGACCTTATTTATAAGCTAGGGAGTGCTAATGGCTACAATTTTATGGTACTGTTCTGGAAGGTCATAAGCTGAAGAAGAGCATAGTTTGAGTTTTTAAGAGCAGTTTTAAACTGGGGTACTACCATAGGACAACATGAATGATGCAAATGTAATCCTCCACCTTTTTTATTTTTTTTTTAATAGCTATGCAACATTCACATCAAGATTTCTAAAACACTACACTGTAGTCACTGTCTTACAGTACTGTGAGCTGTGCAGTATCCTTTCATACAATTTTGTGTTTATAATTACATTGCATAGATTATTCAGGCATAAATATGCATTCATGTAAATGTTTAATGTTTTACTTATTCACTGTCACAACTTGGCTGTGTTGTATATGTAACCTTTGTAAAGTGCTGTAATGACAGTATTATTTTTATTACTAAGTGCATTTCTTACTTGTGGCCAGTGTCGTGGCTGAAAAGGGTCCCCTGAACCAGTTCACGTACGTGGCTAACAAAAGTATAAATTAAATACAAACACATTTTTTAATAAACAGATTAGCAAGTGAAGTAATAATGTTGTACACAGTCCTCAACGAGAGGGTAGCCATTACTTTAAAGAAGTTGTGTAGAAATATGAATTACTTTGAGGAAGGTGGTTCTGCTACAGATGTAACTCTGTACTAAGGATTTTTTTTTAAATCTTTTTATCCCAGCTGCTTGTCAGCCAATTGCCCTTCCACTGTCAGTTCATCCATTTGTTTCCCTGTGGGGCAACAGATGGTTACAGGAGGCCATCCTGACAGCTTAAAGGGTTTTTTCATATTTTTAATCCCTAACCACTGTCCCATGCAACTACTTAAATGGTCTGTGTTGGATTCTGTTATTGATGGATGCAGAGGTTGGCTCTGTTGCATAAGTAACACTGGTACTAAGATTTATTTTCAGCCATTTTATTTTTCATCCCTATTTTTAAAAGTAACCACTGCCCCTGACAGGTCATGTGTGAAGTTTGTATATAAAAAGTGTCTTGCAATACTTTCTGTTATGTCCTTGTTGCTACATACTCCATGCTAGCTGCCATGTAAATATGTCTTGGCAGAACCAAGCGCGTGCACTGGCCCATGTTACATTCCATGCACCTTTTTCCTCCAGTAGGTGATGTCATTGCATCAAATGGGACACTGTTTAATTATATTTATATTATACACCAATATATAACACGCACGGTATAAAATTTTACATATGTGAGTGTGTGACTTGCATATGTAATCAGAGTTTATGTATTATGAGTATACGCATACGTGTAAATCTTGTAAAAACCCACCTTTTACATTTACATATTCTCTCTTAATGTCTGAAGCCTATTCTTTCTTTTAGCCTACCTTGAATCTACTTCATTTTGAGCAGGTGGAAAGTTTAGGAAACTTGCTGCATTGTTGAAAACGGCATGGATTTCAGTCATTGAAAGTAACAAATCAAACCAAACTGTCTAGTGGGCTTAAGTCAGGTGATTCTGTTTACAACAAGCGTTTGCAATTTTTACATCCTGGCTGGCTCTGCTTTGACCCATGACCCCTTCCAGTCAGTTAGGGGTGGGTGTCTGTGTGCCCATTTGTCTGTCTGTCTCTCTCATATCAGATAGGGTTGGCTAGTGAGGAATCCATATACTTTAGAAGGCACCAAGCAAGTGTTGTGTTTAGGAATATATAAAAAACTTTCTGTAATTTCACCTCCTGTTATAACAATCTGTAGAAATGTGTTGTCTGATTTGTTTACAAATACAGACAAAGCCCTCTGGTGAGGCACTGTTAGAATCAGACTTGTTAGTTTTTTTTCCCCAAGGCAGCTTTATTGACACCAAATATGCTGAGTTACAAGTTATACCTCATGTGGTGTTTTACCTCTCAGGTGGTTGGCTCTAAATTTACTAATGTGACTTTTGTACAACTAATGCAGCCCAAAACATGAGGGTACAGTTTTCAATCTGCTCATGTCAAGTTCTGATACATTGCCATTTCATGCATTCTATAAAACTCAAACATTAACCCTCAATTTCCTACACCCAGATTTCACTAATCATGTTATCTCCTTATGGTCATCTATGACAAGTAATTATATTGTGCTTCATAGAGGTCAGAAGAAGAGTAATTTATGGCAAGAGGCACAGCCTCTAATTAGAGCTGTAAACCTACATTATGTAATTTAATCACTGCTTTTCCCTTTGCTAAATTGCTTGAGTTGTTGGTAGTAAAGGTTATGGGGCTTGCACTTGTACCCATCTCTCTCATCCTTCCTCACTGCAAAGTTATAAACTCCCTGCTTAATTTGCAGCAGCCACAGGTGTTTCCCAGTGTCAATAATTTCCATTAAATTATTTTACAGCACACAATGCAGCAACAGCTCACTGATAATCTGTTACTTAAATATGACTAGGCAAGCATCTCAATCATGTACGAGGGTAAATCAGAGTTGTGCATGATGCTGCATAAAATAAGGTAGGAGAATTATCATTGCAAAAAAAAATGGGTGGAGGGAAGGGGTGAAATAAAGTGGTCTCAAGAAGAGGAAAAAAATAACACTGCATGTCATGAGGCAAGGCAATGAGGCCAGACATTCCAACGTTCTAATTTTAACTTCAGTACTTCATTTGTTTTCCCTTTCCCTGTAACAGAAGTACAGTCATAAGACCACTCCCATTATAATATGGCTGTACTTCTTTGCTTAAGATTTAATGTTATACCACTCAACTTTTTTTGTCAAGAATTGCAGACAAAACCAAATATAATGGGTGAAGGCAAAGGCATAAAATCAAAGGCAGTTATTTAAATATTGCTCTTAATTTGCTTTGCAAAAGCTTTTCTATTAACTTTTTAAGCATGTATTTTTGAACAAGTATGAAACTAATAACTGGCATTGTTGTTTGACTTCAAACATCAGTGATTATAGTAGAAAATCTAAATTTGTATGAGGAATGGTGCAAAAATGAGTCAGAATCATGTTTTGCAAAGTCAGAGACTGAGACGTATGCCTTATGTTGGTGAAATTTAGTTGCATTTCCCCTTTGTATTGTCTTTAATGTTGAAGATTTCTATCTGATAGCTTTCTGCAACTGTGCATGTTATCTATGAGAAAAAATTATCTGTTATAGTATATGGTAAAAAAGGGAAACGAATTGTACTTTATGCTGGTTTAGTTCGATTGTATTGCACACTGTATCCTTGGATTCGCTCACTGTATAATCCTGTGCAGTTTAAGTTCTTGGGGGTGGGATATCTGGGCTAAATATTAATTTTTATCTGTTTTGGTTTCATTTTGTGCAGCTTGCAAATTAACTATCTGAAGTCTGCTGCTGTCTACTTGGCTTTGAAGTAGCTAACTCGACTTCAGTACATTGCTTTATTGCCAGAATTGCGTAAGTGTTTGTGCTGTGTTGAATCAGTGAGCAAACATGTACATGGACATGCAGCAGTCAGCTTAGTCGTCTGTGCCCCCACCACACACACACACACACACAAGCCACTGACTGACCTCATTTTTTTATGAGGTATAGTGGATATAAAAAGTTTACAAGCCCCTGTTAAAATGCCAGGTTTTAGTGATATAAAAAATGAGACCACAATAAATAATTTCAAAAATTTTTCTCATCTTTAATGTGACCTATAACCTGTACAATTCAATTGAAAAAAAAAATCTGTTATGGGGAAAACATAAAAAATAAAAACAAAAAACATACAATAAGCTGGTTGCATAAGTGTGCACACCCTTAAACTAAGACTTTGTTGAAGCACCTTTTGGTTTAATTACAACATTCAGTCGTCTTGGGTGCATACCTGTCATCAGTTGGAGACTCTGATTAACCCCAAATAAATAAATCAGAACTCGCTGTTCAGTCCCAAAACAAAACTATCATAGACATCATCCCCAACACTAAACTTCTTGGTGTCACCATTGACGACAACCTAACCTTTGACCTTCATATCCATAATAACATAAAAACATCAGAAACTAGGATCCCTTTATAGACACAACCACTATCTTACTCCTCTGGCAAAAGCTCTCGCCTCAGCATACTTGCTTCCAACCCTCCTATGTGGCGCACCCATCTTTAAAAATATACAATCCTCTCTCAAAAAACAAACGAAATTCATGCTACAACAAAATTGCCAAATTTGCCAGCAATACTAAATTCTCCACCCATCATTGTACTACACTGCAAGAACTAAACTGGCTTGAACTCCCCCACCATCTAGCATATCTACAACTTACCATCGCCCACAAACTTATTTATTTCCCTGATGCCTGTCCATCCCTCACTAGTTTACTGACCATCTGCCACCCAAACCGGCAACTTAGATCTGAAAATAAACTACTAAAAGTCGATAAACCTAAGCTGTCCGCTGGACATATGTTATACTCCTTTTCTGTCTCCAAACTATGGAACAATTTCCCTCCTGGACTTAAAGCAATCTATAATCCCATTACCTTTAAAAAAATCACTTAAATCTCATCTCACTACACAATGGATTTCTTCCTGTAGCTATACCAATAACCATAAAACCTGACCCTCCCAACTTACTCTCTCTTCTTCCCCATATACCACTCTGCCATACACCACTTCTTCTCTCACTAGCTCTCCTTTCTCTATCCTAACTGTCACCATTTCAGATTGTCAGCCTTTCTGCCTGCCTGTCACCTCTGGAGATCTCTTACTCTCGCTTCATTGTATAAAAACAAATAGTTGCTATGTCCCAAAATGTCTGTTATTCCTTGTATTGTATATAATGATTATACATGATTACTGTATTGTCTTAAAATTTTTGATTGTGCAGATAACTGTAGAGCTTTTCTCCAAAAATAATTTTACTGTACTGTTTCAAAATTTTCTGTATATATAACTCTGGAGCTTTTCTCCCTGCCCTCCACTGAAAATGGGTTAGTCAAGCCCAGTGGACTTTACTGGTAATCAAATTCAATAAATAAATAAAAAAGTTCAGCTGTCCTAGTAGGATTTTCCTGACATTTACTCAGTTTCCTGCTACAGCAAAAGCCATGGTTCACAGAAAACTTGCAAAGCATCAAAGGGTTCTCATTGTGGAAAGGTGTCAGTCAGGAGAAGGGTACAAAAAAATTTCCATAGCATTGGATAAACCATGGAACACAGCGAAGACTGTAATCAAAAAGTGGAGAAAATCTGGGACAACAGTGATGTTGCAAAGAACTGGACGTCCCTCCAACACTGACGAAAAGATAAAATGAAAACTGGTCAGGAAGGCTGCCAAGAGACCTACAGCAACACTGAAGGAGCTGCAGTAATTTCTGGCAAGTACTGGTTGTGTACTACATGTGACAACAATCTCCCATATTCTCCATATGCCTGGGCTATGGTGTAGGGTTGCAAGACGGAAGGATTTTCTGACACAGAAAAATGTCCAGGCCCGGCTAAATTTGCAAAACGATGCATCAAGTCTCCCAAAAGCATGGGGGAAAATGAGTTATGGTCTGATGAGACCAAGGTTGAACTTGGCCACAATTCCAAAAGGTACGTTTGGCGCAAAAACAAAACTTAGCATCACCAAAAGAACACCATCCCCATGGTGAAGCGCATGGTGGTGGCAGTATCATGCTTTGGGGTTGCTTTTCTTCAGCTGGAACTGGGGCTTTAGTCAAGGTGGAGGGGAATTATGAACAGTTCCAAATACCAGTCACTTTTGTCCCAAAACCTTCAGGCGTCTGCTAGAAAGCTGAAGATGAATGTCACCTTTCAGCAATGACAAAGACCCCAAGCATACATCCAAATCAACAAAAGAATGGCTTCACTAGAAGAAAATTAAAGGTTTGGAATGGCCCAACCAGAGCCCAGACCTAAATCCAATAGAAAATGTGGGGTGACCTGAAGAGGGCTGTGCCAGAAGAGAGGCCCTCACAATCTGGCAGATTTGGTGTACTTTTGCAAGGAAGAGTGGGCAAATATTGCCAAGTCAAGATATGCCATGATAGAGTACTACCCAAGAAGACTGAATGTAGTAATTAAATCAAACGGTGCTTCAACAAAGTATTAGTTTAAGGGAGTGCACACTTATTCAACCAGCTTGTTGTGCATTTTTTTATTTGTTATATTTTTCTCCTAACAGATTTATTTTTCAATTGAATTGTACAGGCTATAGGTCACATTTAAAGGTGGGAAATGTTTTGAAATGAT
>NC_056749.1:225248846-225388583 GCF_019279795.1 Protopterus annectens
CATTTATGGTAGGTACAAAACTGTACTTTTCACTAGTTCTGCAATCTCAAGTAGAAGGAAGAGCAAAAAACATGCATTTGAAGTGCATATTTGACTTTCTCACTCAGAGACCATACAAACTTAAGAGCAAAACTGCAATTTTTTTTTTTGATTGGTAGATTTGTTTTGTTTGGAATTTTCTCAAACTGTATGTGACAATGGTCAGTTTTGATTTCATTGAAATACTCAGGGTGTTTATGCCTTGGGGACTATCATTTCTGCATATCCCAGTGGAAAGGTGTGTATGTGTGTGACATCTCTCAACTTTGATCAAGAATTTAGGATGTAGCCAAAAATAGATGACAAAGGCCCAAAATCGGGTCAGTTTTTTTTAATAAATGGTAACCCAAATTACAGTAGTATTTAGGCTTAGACATTTTCCATTCAATGATAATTGGTTTGGAAATGCAGCTGAATTGCATGAGTGCTTAAGAGATGCATGACTACATCAAGTTCACTGTGGACACTGAAAATTTCAGCACCATGCCCACAGTTGGAATAACCATGTGTAGGGGCAGTGGGTGTTGCCTGTCCTGGATCTTGTGTAAATGAAAAATCAGGTGGAGGTTTGATAATAGTGGCTGAAAATGTTACTAGGATGGCCTGATGTACATCTCTCTCAACTTCTTACCTTGTTACAGCAAGAAGAAAATTTTGTGGCTACAGGGCATCCTCTGTCCCATTGCTGATGGATTTACTGCACACCAGCAAGTCCAATGTTATCAGAAATACTCTGTGTAGGGATCTAAACCTCTTCTGCAACATTAACAGAATGGTGATTTACCAGAAAATCAAAAATTTTATGAGAGCAAAACAAAATCATGGGCATTCTCTCAGAATATGGACACTAAGTATGGTGATATGTATCTTTGGGAGATGGGCAATGTACAATTTTTGTTTCATCAAAAAAATCCCCTGTATCTTTAATAATTTTTTATAAATGGTTTAATAAGAATGTCCCATCTTTTTTTTTTTATTTTGTTACCCTGGACATTACTTCTCTTTTTACAGTGATACCAAAAATTTGTTGTATTGATGCCATCAGAGACTTTGTCTAGTGATGGTCTCAATTTCTCTGCCATTGAGTTCTATTTGTTCATTATTGGATGCTGTACTAAGTAGTAATGTTTTTCTCTTTGAGAATGATTACTATCAAGTGTTTGGAGTTGCCATGGGAATCTCATTGGCGAATATCTATGCAAACCTTGTGTTGAATAATTGGGGAAACTGTCTTTAATAATCTGTGTATGAATCTCCTGTAGCATTTTACGTACATTTTGTAGGCAATGTTTTTTTTTTTAATTTGGACAGGTGGAGAAAATTATTTATTTAAATTTGTTGAGTATTTGAATACAAGTTACAACTACTATCATTCTGAATTTTAAATTGAATTTTTCAAAGGAAACTATTATAGTTTTAGATAAATTGCCTTACTAGAAAAGATGAGTCTGTTTAAAGGTACATAAAAAGGATGTGCAAGGTTATAGGTTTTGCATAGGTAGAGTGCATCTTGCATATGTTTTTAAGGACATTGTTAGGAGTCAGTTTATTCTAATGAGTAGGTTGAATACTAATGATTCTATGTACCATGAACAGACTCCAGATTTATTTAATGACTTTAAATCTAGGAACGATAGTGAGTCTATGATGAATGATGCAAAGTCCTATGTAGATACTCAAAGAAATGCCCGTTGGTAGACCTTATTTTGGACCGAATGATTATGTAGAACAGGTTTCGAGTAACAAAGAAGTTCAGTAAAGTTACATATTTAACTACTTATAACATTAGGACATATGGCGTAAAAAATATTATAAAAAATAACTGGGCTTTTCTCATGGCACACCCCCGACATAGGATTTTGGATGATATACCTATGTTTACTTATAGAAAAGGGAAAAAACTTAAGACAGCAGTTGTGTTATAAGTAAATGAAAGATTTTAAAACCTCTGGAAAAAATAGTTAAAGGGACTTTCGCTGTTTTGATTAACTGCAAATTTATTCAGTGATACTATTTTTGTACTTCGTTACACACACAGACTTTAAAATCAACTGTTTTGCACCTTACACCACACAATATGTGTTTTATTTAGCAACTTGTGAGATGTGTACGTCATTTTATATTGGAAAATATAGTAGAAAGCTTAAAGACAGGGCAACAGAACATTTATCAGATGAAAAAATTTTGCTAATGCTCTTTATAAACATCAGTTGGATGAAGGTTTAGATCATATGTTTAAAGTTAGGGCTGTACAAGTGATTTATTCTAATAAAAGAGGTGGCAGCATTAGCAATAGATTAGAAATGGCAGAATAATGAATGGGTACTACATCTTGGTGCTGATAAACCACCGGGGCTTAATGCAGCAGTTAAGTGTTAAGTCTGTGTTAAAAAGGAAGCTTCCCTTTTTAAGTTTTTTGGTATATGTTTCTTTAAATGTATTGATTGATTAATTGGCTGTGTCTGTTTTGAGTATTTAAGTATATTCATTGTTTTTAGCATTTGTATCGCACTGAAGAAGGGTTTGTTACCCAAAAGGTTTGTGGAATAAAATAGTTTTTTTATTCTTGGACTTTCACAGTGCACTTTTTGTAGAAATCTTTAAGATCTGAGAGCTCATTTTACTCCCAGAAAATGTTCCCAGTTACAGCTGTCTTCCCCATCACACCCCCAAAATTTGCTGTTTACCTTGGGAAGAATTATTTGGAGTCTACTTGGGGTGTAAAAATACCCATGTAAACACTTCCAAGCAAAAATCCTAAATCGTCTAAATGTTGCATATTTGGGAGACATGCATATACGCCCCATTGTTTCTTTCTGAACAGCTTTTTCAATCTCTCTTACCAATTTTCTAAATTCCTCTGATTCATAGTAGTTGTCATGCTTAGGATCCCCTATTTCATTCTTTCTCTTTGCCTATACTCTGTTATTAGTCCTTTGTTAGGTAAGGCAATATCTATCCTGTATTCCAAATGAATTCTTGGCCTATTCCCATTCTCCATCCCATTAACTCCAAATGTCTTGTTTCTTTTAACAGTTTTCTCCAATAAAATCCCAGCCCCCTCTTGCCTTTAGTCTGCATCCCTAATTGCAGTCATCCCAGTCGGCGGATTTTCCTTTCTCCATTCCTGTGTTGGCTTGGTTCTTGGAATACTTTCTACTACTTTATAAATATAATATTCAGCATGGTTATAGTTGCTCTTAAGGATCTGCATCCAAAATCCCATACTCTCCTTGTTTCTTGAACTTCTCCTCCTGTTTCCTCCTCACTCTTTTCCACTTTGAGTTCTAGGTTTCTGATTTTGCTATGTATAGGAGCCTTTACTGTGTAGCTCTGAAATACCCCCTTCAAACCACCTTGTTCAATTAGAAGAATCCGCTTATCCCACTTGACTCTTGCCGTCTGCCCCTCCCAGATAAAATCCTTCAGCTCTTATATTGCTCTCCACAACTTCTCTTCTGGTTGATAAAAATGTCTTGACCTGTGTATAAAACTAAAGGGACTAAAACATTTTAACTGCTTGCTTCTATCTTGCTGTCCATATCCATATAACAGAGCTTCCAATTTCTCATTGTATTATATTTTGTAGTCTCTTCCTCTTATCCTTAGCTGCCACACCAGAATTCTTTTTAATCCATACTCCTCTATGTACTTCATTTAATCAGGTCTCCATAAATGAACCAATTTGTGTGTGGGTACTTAGTTTACAGCTATTGCCTCTGTTATATCTTCATTAATATCCCGAAAAGATTTTAAACTGCTTCAAAATGTTCCACAACACTGAAATATCCTCTTTTGGTTTTATCAGGCATAACAATAATATCTACAAATAGAGCCAGCTTTTCTTGAATACCATACCAATTATAGACTTGAATTTCTGAGTCTCTTATTTTCTTTGTTCTTTGCACTATATTTAGAACCATTGGCAAAGGGGAAAGAGGTCACCCCACCCTGATTCGTCTGCTCAAATGGAAATTATCAGAAAGGAGCCACCCACTTTATTTTTGCCTCAGATTCGTCATACAGCCTCCTAATCAACCTCATAATTTTATAAGGGAATGCAAATGCTTCCATTGCCCTGCTCACAAACTCCCAGCTTACTCTATCAAATGCTTTCTCTGCTTCAAGATCTACCAGCCACAGTGGCATTTTCTTGCAGTCAGCTTAAACTGTGGATCATCAATGTTCTATTAATATTCTCAAATGTTTGGCTCCCCTGCACAAAACCGCATTGAGCTAGGTCTATTAATTTTGGCATCACAATTACCATTCTTTTAGCCATTAAAGATGCATACACTTTATAGTCATGGATGTTCTTCGTGTTTCACTGTTGCAGTCATTACATTTGGGTAATCTGCTGGCAGGTTGCCCTCAGTCGGCCTGATTAACAAAGACCCACTTCCATTAAGTTGGTGCTTCTCCTCTTAAAATACTGCTAAACAAAACCTTGCAGATATTTATAATTTTTTCCCTTGTAGCTTTCAAACTTCCACAGGAATACAATCTGTTCCTGGGGGCTTTCCTGTTGATTGCTTATGCATCACCATTTTTATCATCTCCTCCTGTCCTTTTAAGTAATCGAGCCTCATCTACCTCTAACCTTGGCATATTGAATTTTTCCATAAACATTTCCATTTGTACCTTTTCTTGATCTCCATATTTCTCTGCTTTATACAGATTTACATAAAAGTTTGCAAATGTTTCTAACGCCTCTACCGGACCTCTTACCATCTTCCTTGTTGCAGGCTCCCTAAGCTTGGTATTGACCCTTTCTACTTTGCTGCCTGAATCATTGCGCTAAAAGTTTTTATCTTCAGGCATTATCAAAAAACTGTTGCTTAACAGCAATCTTTCTAAATTGATGCGTAATATTGAGGTAATCCTTTATTTTCTGCTTGGCATTCTGCAGTTTTCTCTTCTTGTTCTGTGAGGTTCCCCCTATTCTGCAAAACGTTACAATTTGTCAAGTCCCTCTAAATAATTCTTGTTGCTTTTTAACCATCTCTAAATAGCGCCCAAATAATTTTGACTACCCATTCCTTAAATTCCTCTTTTTAGCAGATAGGTGGGAAAGCAGTAGTGTCTCATTTGTATTTAATTACCGTGCTTTTTTATTTTGGTTATTATTGGCACCTGATGTGAAATAGTTATTTGATGCAAATCAAAACTGTCAATTAAATGAACATGTTCCCGTGAAAGTAAGTTTTGTCTAACCTAGGCTAGGTTTATATCGTGGGGAATATGTAAATTCACACTGAACGCCTACTACTGAATTCACATCTTCCATCATAAATTGCTTCAAAAATCTACTCTCCTTTGTTATATTTTCCCTTCTGAACCTCCCCAGACACATCTTCCCTGCTGCAAATCAAATTCCAGTCCCCACCTATAAGTAATCTTCTCTGTTAAAAACTGATTATTTATCCCAGAATTTTCTTGAGATCCATTATAGCAGTTTTCGGTGAATTATAAATATATGCCAGTGTAATCCTTCCCCCTTGCTAGTAGCCCCTTAGCACTACATATTGCCTGTCTGCCATGATCATTTTATCCTCTTCTATCACTGTTGGAGCTCCTGTTGCAATTCATATAAATGCTCCTCTTTCTGTTGCCCAAGGTATTCCACTGAATAACCTCCCTGAAAACATTTCTTTATCAAATTCACATATTCAATTCTTTCCAACTGTCTCCTGTAGCATAGCTACTATTTGCACTCTACATTTTTAATATAGTTCACTGCTCATTCTTTTTTGTATATATTTTTGACACCTTTAACATTTAAAGATAACTTTTAACATAAACGTTTCAGTATAATTATTCCCACCTTTTGTGTGTAACAGCTTTTTTGTTGAGTATCTAGTTCCTGCTTGTGTGTTACATGCACACACTCTTTGGCTGGTTGACCTTTTATACAGTTTTTGTCATATCCATTTAAGCCTATGTCACATCTTACAAAACTTTTTTGTTTTATTAAAATCCTCAAACAAAAAACAAATGTAACCCCAAAGCGTATTAACAATGCACAAAACTGTGTACATCTTTAGATATTGATGTTTTATATTTCTAATGGGAACAATTTGTCCCAAACTGCCAGGCTGCACTCGCAGACGTAGGTTAACCTAAAAGGAAGGTTATCCATGCAAAGGTGCACAGTACAGCTTGTGTTTCTACTAACTGCTCCCTGGTTTTGTCTTCTCTTTTTTGCTTTTCCAGAATGAGAAACCACTTGGATGCTTTCTGAAAATATTATTTCCTAGCCATTAAAAGAATGAAGAATTCTGTTTTTATCGCTCTCTATCAGATTGTCTCCATGGAGAAATGAGAACCAGACACAGGGTTGTTTCTATAAGTATTTATTTATTTGCTTGGGAAATCTTTATTATATTCAATGTTCTCTTTTTATTTGCTTTGTCTTAAAACTTATTACTAGATAAAGCCAAGAGCTGTAATCCAGTTACTCCCCTATGCAAGAATATGAACACGCGCATCATTTTTTCTTGTATCATACTTTTTTGAACAAATTTTTACATTGAAGTGCCCATATTTCTTGAAACTAAACAAGGAGAAAGAGAAAAGGAAAAAAATAAAGGGGCACCTGTTCACTTTAGCATTCCCATTGCACTTGAAAATAACTGAGAAATCTTAACTTTATAAAATGTAGATACTGTGCACTATACAGATACTACTGTTAAGGATGAAAGTTTTGTTTTACTTAGTTAATTTTTTCCTTCCTCTTTCCCTCTCCTGTGTTCCTCCAAACATTTATAATGACATGAAGTAGGGCATATGGTTTAGAGTCCTCTACAAGTTTTAACAAAGTAAAAAAAGTCCAATATTTCCAGGCTTTCTTGTTTTGTCATGTTTCACAAATATAAATGTTTTATAATCCCAAACTTTATTTGTCAATTTCAGAGTTGCTGGTTTTATTTGATGTTCATCGTGCATACAGCTGCAGTCATACAGATTGGTTATCCTGCCGTCAGGTGGGTCTTCGGTCGGCCGAATTCCAAAGTCTAGGTCCGGCGTCTGTTGTAGTCGCCTCTTCCCTGACGTCAGTGCGGCAGGGGTATAAAAGAACCAGCCAACGCCATCTTCTTCAGTCTTTCTTGCTGTGCGGTGCCCGAAGCAGAAGCAGTTTGCAAGTGCCAGTCAGCCAGCTCCTGAGATTTACGAAATTATTTCAGCCAAAGTCTTCTTGAAAGCTAAGTACCCCGTTGGGGAAACTTTTCTTGCCTCAGACCAATGTCAGACAAATTTAATAATTGCATTTCATGTGGGAAGCAAATACCGCATAAGGATTTCCACTCCTCCTGTATTCCTTGCTTAGGCCCAGACCACGACGTCTCGGCCTGCCGTTTTTGTGCTAGATTCAACAAACGCAGTATTAAGCGTCGGGCGGAGTTCGCCCATCACTATTTTGGTAAAAAATTTAATTATATTATGTCGTCGGATACTCTGACTCCAGTTTTGAGTAAAAGACGCAAAGATAAGGACCGACATACGAGGTCCGCGACTTCCACTGACACCATGCTAAGGCCGACTACCGGTTCTCCGGTTCTCAGCGAGGCGCCTACGCAGCCCCTGAGTACCGATGACACTTCATTACCGGTGTCTTCTGTGCCCGAGGTCGCAGGCTCCTCGGCCCCTATTCCGACTGCAGATACCGACACCACTTTTGGCGGGGAAACCCAGAGTTTAGACAGGCCTGCCATTTCTCAAGGTGTCTACAGGCCTTCCTCCTCCTCTATTAAGGCTTTCACAAAATCTAAAGCAGCCATTAAAACTAAAAAACAAGGACCTCAGACCCCCTCTCAAGGCCCCATGCCTAAAAAACAGATGCTCAAAATGGCTGAGGATTTGATTACTCTTATCAGGGGTTCTCAACCCCCCTTGGACAAAAGGCCCAGATTAGAGGAAGACTACCCTTCCTCAGATCAAGCCTCTATTACCTCTGAACAATCTGAGGACCAGGAATATACATATTCTCCTTTTGAAGACTCTGATGCAGAGGAGTCTATTCCCTCGGTCTCCCCCCCTGAGGACTACTCTTTTGGGGAAACCCTACATACTTTGAGGGAACACTTTCACTGGGAAGGCCAAGATTACTCAGATTCCAAGAAAAGGCTCGGGGATTTCCTCTTGCTCCCCCAGCATAGGCCTCTGGCTATCCCTCCTGTCTTAGAAATATTAGATGATGTGTACACAGAAACCAGCCTCAACCCAGATTCTTTACCTCCAGCTCCTGTTAAACCAGACCAGTATTATCGGGTTCCTGATTCACACAAGTTCCTATACAAAAGCCATATTGCTGACCCAGAAACTATTTCACAGGGTCCCAAGGGAATTAAGGCCTCTACTGCTAAAAACCCATTACCTTCAGAGAGAGATTCCAGAGCTTTAGAAAGGTGGGGGAAAAGGTGTATACCTCTGCCACTTTAACCATGAGGGCATTAAACTGTCAGTTCCATATGTTAAAGTATCAACAGTTTTTATTATCAGAGTTGAAAAGCAAAATGACACAACCTGAGCAACCAGATGTAAGAGTTGCAGGATTTGTTGCATAGTGCAGAGCAAGTGGGTAAACATACCTTGCAGTGTGGTTTTGATGCTTTAGAGGCCTCATGTAGAGCTGCTGTTACAGGGTCTGTTATACGTAGACATGCTTGGCTCAAAGAACAAGCCTTACCAGATCATGTCAAAGCTAAATTACTAGATGCACCTCTTCAAAAAGATGTATTGTTTGGTGTTAAAGCTGAGGAGGTACTAAAGAAAATTTGAGGAAAAGGCGAGATCAATGCAAACAGTGAAAGATTTCCTGCAGGTACAACCTCCACATTTCAGCAGAAACTGGCCTTCAAAAAATTGGTCCTTTCCAGCCACAGACAGACCTCAGAGGCAGATACAGGCGCCCGAGAGGTAGAGGGCAATCTCAAGGATCATTCGGAGCCAGGCAATGGCAAGCACCAACCCCAAGAGGTGGAGAAGATAGATCACAGTCATTCGGAAAGCAGACACAATGACTTTCCCCTTTACCTGCCAAGCAAAGCTTTAATGGCAGCAACTTTAGGCGGAAAACTGGCATTATTCTCAAAAAATTGGCATATTGTCACAAAAGACAAATGGATCCTGGACATTATAGACAGAGGCTACAGATTCCACTTTCACACCCTTCCAAAAATGAGAGGCATGCCAAACCTGCCACAAAATCTAAGGGCAGAGGCACAAAAACAAATTTCAGCTCTCATGGACATGAAAGCTATTCAAGAGGTGCCTGCAAAAGAACAAGGTCAAGGGTTTTATTCCAGACTATTCCTGGTACCAAGTAAAGACAAAGAGTGGAGACCTATTTTAGATCTATCCATCCTAAACACATATTTACAGGTACCAAAATTCAAGATGCTCACATTACAGCAGCTTCTTCCCATGCTAGGCAAGGAGTCTTGGCTGGTAACATTGGACCTCAAGGAGGCATACCTGCATGTCCCTATCAGACAAGATTGCAGAAGATACCTCAGATTTCTTGCAGGTTCAACCCATTATCAATTCTCTGGGCGCAGTAGATAAGCCAAAGGGCAATACAGAGTGTTTACGAAATGCCTGGCATCAGTAATTGCCTTCTGCAGACTTCAAGGAATACAAATATACCCATATCTGGATGACTGCCTGATCCAAGCGGACAGCAAGGACATACTTCTGAAACACCTGGCGTTTGTAATAAGACTGAACTTTCTGGGATACACAGTCAACAAAAAGAAATCAAAACTAATACCCTCTCAAACAATAATTTTCCTGGGTGCCAGCTTGAATACAAACACCCAGATGGCCTACCTCACGCCAGACAAACAAGGGCAACTATCTCAATACTTCAGCAAAATGGCAACCTTCACCAGGCTGACCAAGGAAAGTCCTGCAGGCTCTGGGATTCATGGCATCTTGCATCCTGCTGATCCCATGTGCAAAGCTGCATATGAGGAAGCTTCAATGGTACCTAAAAAACTTATGGTCTCAACACAGTCACAGTTTGGAAACAATCATACCACTCATTCCATGTCTTCAAAAGGAATTTCTGTGGTGGGCTCAAGCATGCCAAAGAAACAAAGGTCTCCCTTTCTGCATACCTCAAGCAAATCAAATCATCACAACAGATGCCTCGGACTACGCCTGGGGGGCACACATGAAAGATCAGTGCATTCAGGGAAAATGGTCCCAAAAAGAGAAGCTCCTACACATCAACCAAAAAGAAATGCTAGCAGTGAAAAATGCTATTATGGCCTTCAAAGACCTACTGCATCCAGGCCAGCTATTGATAAGGACAGACAACACCACAGTGATGTGGTACATAAACAGGGGGGAACTCATTCATACCCCCTGTGCAGACTAGCCATGACCCTTTGGAACACAGCTCTGGAATTGCAAATCCAACTTCAGGCACAATTCCTGCCAGGGAAGGAAAACACACTGGCAGACAGCCTAAGCAGAAATATGACAGATCCACACGAATGGAAGTTGCATCCTCAAGTTTTCGCAAAGATAACTCAGGCATGGGGACAGCCAGACATAGATCTCTTTGCTACCCACAGAAATTACCAACTGAAAAAATTTAGCACAAGGACTTATCCACAGGCCTGGAAAGTGGACGCATTTTCCTTCAATTGGACAACATTGACAGTCTATGCCTTTCCGCCTCTCCCTCTGCTGCCCAAAGTTCTATTAAAAGCCAGAGCAGAGAGGCCGAAAATGATTCTCATTGCTCCAGACTGGCCAAGACAACACTGGTATCCACTCCTGAAGAGCCTGACGCATTCCCCACCATGGATCCTACCTCTAGTGCCTCTTCTGTTGTCCCAGCACAACTTCAAAACTCTTCACAGCCAGCTCTAAACCCTACATCTAGCTGCATGGAGAATCCCTTGATTTCACAACAGACCCTCCTCTCCAAGGAGGTGCAGGATGTCATCTTGGAGGCCAGAAGACCTTTTACTAGAAAAGCCTACTCCGCCAAATGGAAGCGGTTTTGTGCCTGGAATCAGAAAAAGGGCCAGAATCCCTGGGTAATAAATATACCTCAAATATTGCAGTACCTAGCTGAGATGTTAAACAGTGGACTTTCCTTCTCCTCCATCAAAATCCATGCTTCAGCCATTTCTATACAGTACAACACGGATCCTCCTTTATTCTCTCATCCTCTCTTAAGACAGTTCCTCAGAGGGGCTAAGAATATAAAACCCCCAAGGAAACCACCAGTCCCTGCTTGGGACCTCAACTTCATATTGGAAAAACTGACCCTTCCTCCATTTGAGCCAGCTGTGTCAACAGAACTACAATACTTGTCATGGAATACAGTCTTCCTTCTGGCTATCACCTCAGCACGCAGGGTTTCGGAAATACAGGCCCTCATGGCTGTGCAACCCTTCATCATTTTCCATCAGGACAGTTTCCTTACGAACCAACCCTACCTTTATGCCAAAGGTAGTATCCAGTGTAGCCTTGAATCAGACTATCCACTTACCTACCTTTTACCCTAAACCACAAAACAAAGGGGGAAGACTACTGCATTCCTTGGACATTCACAGACAACTGCGTTATTTGGACAGGACAAAGCCATTCAGGAAGTCCGAGCAACTCTTTGCGTCTTATGCTACAGGTGCTCAAGGAAAGGCTATCTCCAAACAGACAATCTCAAAATGGATAGCCCACTGCATACGTTTTTGTTACTCATTTCATGGAAAAGCTGTGCCTTCAAGCATCAGGTCCCACTCCGCAAGGGCCACAGCTACCTCTGCAGCTTTCCTCAGGGGGGTTCCTACCAAGGACATTTAGGAAGCAGCCACTTGGAGTTCAGTGCACACTTTCTCCAAACACTATCACCTTCCACTTTACTCAAAATCTAGAACGGGATTTGCCACAGCTGTCTTGCAGGGCATCCTGGCTCCTCCTAGTTCCACTTAGTGCCTGCCACCCCTACTTAGCTTTGGGATTCTACCCATCTGTTATGACTGCAGCTGTATGCACGATGAACATAGTACAGTTTTGTACCTACCATAAATGTAGATGTTAGAGTGCTCATACAGCTGCAGTCCAGGTTTCCCTCCCTCCTTCCCCTCTTGGGACAGGCCTAATGGCTAACACTTCCTCATACAACCTGATTGGGGTATTCTTTTATGGTGTATTTGCTTGCAACTACCGTTTTTTGATTATATTGCATTGCATTGCATTATTACATAAATTTATGTTTTGCCTTCTTTCTGGGGGCACGACATCTGGGGCAAGAAAAACTGAAGAAAATGGCATCGGCTGGTTCTTTTATACCCCTGCCGCACTGACGTCAGGGAAGAAGCGATGACATCCGACGCTGGACCTAGACTTTGGAATTCGGCCAACCGAGGACCCACCTGACGGCAGGATAACCCATCAGTTATGACTGCAGCTGTATTAGCACTCGAACATCTACATTTATGGTAGGTACAAAACTGTACTTTCTATGATACTATGGCAAACTCGATCTGAGGGTTAGAGGGAGGTGGCAGGGCTTTATGCGTAGGGGGGAGGAGCTTGGATCTTTGGCTAGGAAAGCTGCCTGCTCGGATCCGATACCCACAGGTTGCTGACAAATGAAGTTACCTACTCAGATGGAACGTTATGGTGAGTACATAACTTCTTTTTTCATCTGATGAAGATGACTCATCTGGGGATAAATCATTGGCATACTCGGCCAAAATTTCATCTCTATATTGCATGACTACATAAGTTTGTTTTGCCTTCCTTCTGGGAGCACCTGACATCTGGGGCAAGAAAAACTGAAGAAGATGGCGTCTGCTGGTTCTTTTATACCCCTGCCGCACTGACGACCGAGAACCCGCCTGACGGCAGGATAACCCATCTGTTATGACTGCAGCTGTATGAGCACTCGGACATCTACATTTATGGTAGGTACAAAACTGTACTTTTCTCCATCTCACATATCCAGTCTCTGCTTCCTTATAGGTTCATAGGTAGGTACTAGGCTATTGGCCCTGGGGCCTGTACAAGCCTAGCCAAAAAGGTACCCTGGCTTTAGCCACCCAAGAAAATTATTTTCCTGTGCCCCTGTCAAGCAGAACCACAGAAGTGATCCCAGGGGTGAATTTCCTATTACCCATCCAATCATCAAGATTGTTCTTGAAGAGTGCTAATGAGGAGCTCAGTTTGTCATAGGTAGTCTGTTCCAGAGTATGAGCAGTATCTGGGACAGGAATCTATTCCTCCAGCATATTCTGTTTATTGTGGTGACAAGGTTTAGGTCCTTAAGAACGTGTAGCTTGGAGGGATTGGGATTTCTTTAAGTGGAGCATGTCCAACAGCTCTGGGTTTGACATAGTTTTGTATGTTATGCAGAGATTGCCTTTGAGTAGGTGATATGCAACGGAGGAAAGCTGGAATTTTTTGAGTCTGTCTGCATAAGGCATCTGTTTGAGGCCAGTAATCCTCTTTGTGAGGTATTTTTGCGGCCTTTCCAGTTGTTGATGTCTTGTGTGGTACATACCAAAAGGGGCATTGTACTCTATATTGGGTCTAATGAGTGATGAGGTGTGCCACATAGAAGGATTTCCTGACCACTGTGGTGATGTGATTATCAAAGGAGAGACTACTGTCCACCTGTGTCCGAAGGTCTCTTATCACACTTTCAGTGTTAAGTAGACTACCGCCTATGTGGTAGTTCATGGGTACAGAGTTTTTACCAAAGGGGATGACAATGCACTTTTTGGCATTGAGCTTGAGATCATGGCTTTGACACCAGGCATCTGTCTCAGTGAGGCCCTTTTGTAGGATGTCCACATCGTTATGAGTTTCGATTATGGCTCCTAGTTTGCAGTCATCTGCAAATTTAGTTAGCCAAAGACCTTCTGTGTTAGCCTGTACTTCAGAGAAGTAGATACCAAACAGGAGAGGACCCAGGACTGAACCCTGTGGTACTTCACTTGTCACTGGTCTGAAGTCTGATTTGGAGTCTGCTACTTTCACAGTGTGGGTTCTGTCACTAAGCCATTTGACAACCCATCTTGTGACATAGGGATTTATACCTAGTTTAGTGAGTTTATCTATAATTCCAGAGTGGGGGATGGTGTTGAATGCCTTGGCGAGATCTAGATAGGCTGTGTGAACCACCTTACCCTCATCAGGTTTAGGAGACATGACCTGCCTTTTACAAACCCGAACTGTGTGGGGTCCAGAGTTTTGGAGATCTCCAATGTCTTTGTTTGAGTTCCATGATGATACGATCCATGGCCTTGCAGACCAGGCTCATCAGGCTAATAGGGTGGTAGTTCCCAGAGTCTGTTGTGGCCCCCCTTTGTGGAGTGGGATAACCGTCGAGGTGCGCTATTCAATGGGCAAAAAGCCTGAGGTGAGACTATGAACATGGTATTTATTTGGGGTGCCAGTTCATTCTGTAATTCCTGTAGAAGGCAGCCTGGGATGTTGTCAGGTCCCATGAATGCTGTGTTCTTGGCTTTAGATACTGAGGTTTTTACCTGTGCAGCCGTGATTACAGGAACTTTGCATTCCTCCGGTATAAAGATGGGCCATTTAGGGGGTGAGAGGGGGATATAGTTAGCACTGAACCTATCTGCCAGGATGTTGGCGATATCAGTTGGCTCTGTATATTTAGTCATTGTGCTGTAACTCAGAGCAGATCTGAGTGTTGCCATCGAGATTCTTGACATAGCTATAGAATGCTTTGTGGTTGTCTAGAATCGGTGGCAATTTTAGTTTCATAACTAGCTTTGGAGGATTTTATGAGGGATCTCAGCTTCTTACTGAGGCTGACAAAGGAGTTCCTCCAATCGTAGGATTTTACTCTTTTTTTTTTTTTTTTCTGGCAACAGTTTTTCTTCTGTTGTAGAGTTTATGGCAGAAGACCAGAAGATTGGCTTCCTTTTTTTGGAGGATAGCATCTGTGTTCTGTTAGGGATAGCACGATCCATGCACTTGTGTAAGCGCTTATAAAGTGCATTTGTGTAGGATTCAGCAGTCGTACCTCTATTGTCCATCTGCATGGGTGTCGTGAAGTTTGCTACTTCTGTCTCAAGTGTGAAGTAGGCTTTGGAGAAATTTTTTATGGTTGTTTTCCTAATGGGGGTGGGAGCAGGATGTAGATGTCTAGGGTGATTAGTTTGTGGTCAGATCTGACCAATGAGGAGCTGACCTCTGGTGTGGAACACCGGTCACCCATGTTGGTGATGACTAAATCTAGGATACTGCTGCCCCTGGTGGGGGTGTGGATAAGTTGATCCAAGGCATTGGAATTGAGGATTTCCAGAAAACGCTGAGCAAAAGAGTTGGTACATGACTAGTTTTCCCAGTTAATGGTGGGGTAGTTGAAATTGCCCATTATTAGGGTGTTGGGTTGTACCTTAATATTTTCCAGTGTATTAAGAAAAGAGGAGTGGGAATCCCGGGGCATGGTGGGGGGTCTGTAGTAAGCTACAATCTGGATTGCAGTTTTGCCCAGAGTTAGTTGAACTTGGATAATCTTGGATGCATTATGCTGAGCAAATAGCTTGGAGGTGTGGATATCCTTAATGAATATGGACACGCCTCCACCTTTAGTGTTTCGGTCCGGGTTTGGTGGCCGAAAGGTGTGGTATGAATTATAGCCTGGTAATGCAGGGGTGCTCTCTGGAGATTTGAACCAGGTCTCCATCACTGCACAGATGCCAGTGTTCTCCATTTTTTAAGAAGTGCCTCGAGTGAGTGCATTTTGAGGTTTAGACTTCTAGCACTGAGTAGAATTACCCCCACATTTTGCTTGCTTGTACCGGTTACAGTGGTGAATTTGTCATTTGAACCTTGCCTAAAAAAGGCACTATAGGGGGTAGCAAGAGCCTTTACCAGTATCTGGAATCCTAAGGGCGACAGGTGCAGGCCATCTCTTGCAAAGCAGCGTGGTCTTCCGATCATGTCATCCCAGGCAGACAGATACTGGATTCCCTTAGCATGACACCAGAAGCTTAGCCAATTGTTATTCAATCATTTTGTCCTTGTACTGTGGTATTATTCTGGGTGATGGCAGGATGCTACTCGGGGATAGGGTCATACCTGTCTGAGCTACAAGATCTGAGAGCTCCTCCATGTCTCTCTTCATGTAGTCCAGGGAGGTACGTCTCGGGTCATTCACACCAACATGAACAATGGCAGAGTCATATTTGTACTTGTTGAGGAGTGACCTGAGTGCGTGCATTATGTGGTGGATCCTGGCACCAGACAGACAGCTTGACAGTAACTTTCTCCTTGTTTAGCCTGGTGAGTGGAACATCAGTGTTCCTGACTATAGTCGCCTATGACTAGAGTGTTGGGTACGTTATGCCTTATGAGTTGTAGTTGTACTTTTCCAAAGTACTCTCTGTTCTTCTAGTAAACTGTTTTTTTCTGTCAAGCATTTTCCAACAAAAGGTATACACCAGTAAGCACAAAAAGCAAGGAAAATGTCCATGAGGCAAACAGCAATGTCTAAAAACGAATTTATTGAAACAGTACCTGAGCGCTTTCATTCCAACATTTGCAGAACTTCATCAGAGTAAACAGAGCACCTGATGCACCACATGGTTAAAAATGTATGGACCCGATCACAATCGAACAAGTAAATTAATTCAGTTAAATCAATTGTCTCTCAAAGGTTAAAAACCAGTAATGCTAAAATATACACTTCTGAAGGGAATCTTAGAGAGGCATGTAAATTAGTAGTAAATCTCCATAATCCAATCACAAATTTGTAGCCCTAAGTTTAAGAACACTGCAGATTAGAAATAACCTCATTTAAACCAGGAAAAACACTGGAATTAATTTTAATCTGCCAACACATTTTATGAAACTCTATTATACTGTTGCTTTCCCCCATCTAGCATTGTTATGTATAAAATCCACTCTAAAAAAACACAAACTTCTTAAAATTATTACAAACTAAACTGTATTTGTATAAAGCATTAGTATTTTTTTAATGTCCTAATAGTGTTCTCAGATTCTTTCCTTTTAGTTTGAGTCATTTTGCCTATATAATAAGCAGGGCAGGAAACCTATTGTGGAAGGTACACAACCATAGAGGATTCACAGTTCCCTCTGCAGGGTCAAGGCAGAGTCCTGCTGAATCCTTCATCGCTAATGCATAGTCCTTTGTGTATGTTATGACATTGCTTGCAGTGACCACATTTGGCCATTTTTTGTGCTTACTTAAAGGGGTAGTCTATCCAGATCCAGTAAATTTTTGATGATCCAACCTCTACGGCAAACTTTGTGGGGAAAAAAAAGCTTGGCTTGGCCTTCATTTGTCCAGTGAAGATTAAATTCCAATTGTCACAAAGTCTTCACATAGAGTCGCACGCATAGAGTAAAACAAAAGACATATTGTGGTGTAAATTCTTGTTATAGGTAGAATTCATATTTTGAGTAGTAGTCCCATCAGGAGTAGTTGGTTTGCCCAACAAGGGGCAAAACTTAGAACCTCTACCTCTAACCACTTTTTTGATGTCTAACAAATTATTCGGATAGCCTTTAACAATAAGTAAAAGTAATCAGAAACTCTTAACTCATTAAAAAAGTAGTTGTCTACAGTAATGAGTCTAGACAGGTAAACCATTTTGGCCCTTGACTGTACCCATCTTTTGATGGGGTGGATGACAGCTATCAAAATGTAAATATGAGTTGGAAAACATTTTCTTCCTGAAAGTGTTAGAGGTGTAATTTTTGAAGACTTTGTTTATTTTCAATGATAACAGCTAGATAGTATTGTCAAAACTAATGTGGTGTGTAAGTGACAAAAAGGCAGTTGAAGTATCAAACATGTTTAAATTGTCTACTACTCAGGAGACCCTTTCCAGAAGAAAAAATTCTCTTCCCAGAAGTTTAACATTGTGTTGGCATAAATGGGGGTACATGCTGCCCCCATGGTGAACCTGAAACCTAGTGGATATATCACTTTCGAAGTAAACAGTTATTCTGTATTACTAATTCCAAAAGGGTGTCAATTTGATCTAGCGGGCAGAGAAGGATTCTGTGTTTACGTAAGGGAGCCAAAAAGTAATCCATGCCAACAGTGTGAGAAATAACAGTGAATAGATTGGTAACATCCACTGTAATGAACCAGTAGTTGTTATTGTGGGTAACGTGGTTCAGCTTTTCCATTAGTTGCCAAGAATCTGTAAGAATGTGTAGTTTAGAGTCTAGTAGTTTTTTGCAAGTAACCTCTATGAAAATGGCAAGAGATTCAGTCTTAGACCTTGTGGCAGCTACAGTGGGTCTGAAAGGAGGATTTAATAGGTTCTTATGATTTTTAGGAACCCAAAGATAGATTGTATAAGGGGATTGTCCACTTTAATAAAATTGTAAGTTGAATACACTTTGAGGTAATAGATTCAGTAGTCTTAGATCAGTTTTACTGTACGAAATATTTTATTTAATTCTTGGAGACCCTCTCGGATTTGTTCACGTATGCCAATAATTCAGACATTTTAATTGAGTAATCAAGTCCATAATAACTATGCCCCACTCCCCCTTATCCAGCTTCATAATCCAGAGAGTTCTGTCACTTCTAATCGCCTGTAAAGCTTGTCTCTTGGGGGTGTCAAGTTAAAGGACTTTAAAGCACAGTTTTCATTCCGTTCTGAAGCCCTGTTCACTGACCCTTTTGAAGGCAGCTACCATAAGTTTAATTGGAGGTAGGAAGATGCTTTTTTTTCCTTTTCAGATTTAAATATGTTGCTTTTCCTTGTATCACTCATCTTCTTCTTTTCCCCTTTCCCCTTCATGGATGATTTTTGTTGTAATTGTTCCTGCTGTTCAAAGGGTTGAAATATACTGGATGTTCTCATGGATACGAATTGAAAGCGATCCTTTCTGAGTGTCGCACTAAAGGGGATTCCACTGTGGTGTGGTCAGTGTGTGATAGAGGCTGTTGTTCCAACAAAGGTGGATCGTAGGAATTAACATGACAGTTGTCAGTAAAAGATGTACCCCCCCCCCGTATTTGGGGGTTTGGGGTAAGCTCGGTCTTTGTCGTATTGATTTTGGTCCCTTTCCAGTTTTTTAAGTTTATGTAACCTGTCAGATTGTGATGCCTTGTCAATCTTGGGGAAAAATGTTGTTAAACTGCTCATTTGTATACAGTAAAAAGCAAGTCTTTATAATGATAATAGAATTGTGTAATGCCTTAATGTCCAGGTTGAGCTCACTTAGTTTGGCCTCATTGTCAGCCTTTAATAATTCTAACATTTTAATTCCAGTGCTGTTGAATAAACTATTACGCTGTTTAAAGAGCGTAGTCAGAAATGAGACCGTTGGGTACTTCTACTGTCAGAGACCCCTGGGAACAATACATTTCCCTATACATTCAGCTAGATAAACATTTCCAACTGAAGAGCTTTAATTTTCCTTAACTTTTGTTCAAAAATATTAAGCTGGATTTGCAGGGTAGCATTAGGGGCAACATTTTTAGTTGAAAGTTCAAAAGGCTCATAGTAATGTAACCAATGTTCTAGATTACCATGTCCAGTCATTGCAGGATGGTTTGCTTCAGTTTCACCAATGGTGGCAGCTTACTTCAGATAACTGGATGACATCTTCATCATTTGGAAGGGGTCTCCTGAGCAGAGGTTGCAATTTAAATGTGTTTGATACATCAACTGCCTTTTTATTATTTACACACCATATCAGTTTTGACAATATGGTATCTAGATGTCACAACTGGGGAAAAACAAAGTCCTCAAAATTACACCTCATTCAGGAAGAAAACATTTTCCAAATCATACTTACATTTTGATAGCTGTCATCCACCCCATCAAAAGATAGGTATAGTCAAGGGGAAAATGGTTCGCATGTCTTGACCCATTAGTGTGGACAGCTTTTTTTTTTTTTTAGTTAAAGTTCCTGATTACTTTATTGCTTGAGGCTATCCCAATAGTATATTGTTAGAAAGAAGTGGTTAGAGGTAGAAGTTCTAAGTTTTGCCCCTCGTTGGGCAAACCAGCCACTTCTGGTGGGACTACTTCTCAAGACATTAATTCTACCTACAACAAGAATTTACACCACTGTTTTTCTTGTGTTATCCTATGCTTGTGACTCCTATAAATATCTGAAGACTTGGTTACAATTGGAATTTAATTTTCACTGGAGAAATGAAGGCCAAGCTAGGTGATTTCCATGAATAGTTTTCAGGAGAGGTCAGAAAAACAAAAATTTACTGGAATCTATACATACTGCCGCTTTTAAGTAAGCACAAAAAAAAGTGACTAAATGTGGTCACTGCAAGCAATGTTGTTACATTCACAAAGGACCATACATTAGTGCGGAAGGATTTGACAGGAGATTGCCTTGTCCCTGCAGAGGGAACTGTGAATCCTCTATGGTTGTGTACCTTGCACAGTGTGCTTCCTGCCCTGCTTATTACATAGGCAAAACAACTCTGCAACTAAAGGATGGAATCTGAGAGCACTATTATGACATTTAAAAAAAAGCACTAATGATCTGTACAAAGACAGTTTAGTTTATAATAATTTTAAGAAGTTTGTTTTTATAGTGGATTTTCTGCAACACAACCCTAGAAGGGAGGTATGCCAATGATATGGTTGAATTTTGTGAAATGTGTTGGCAGCTTAAACTCCATTCCAGTGTGTGTTTTCTGGTTTAAAAGACATTATTTCCATCAGCAGTGTGCTTAAACTTAGGGCCCTCAGTTTGTCATTGGATGGTGAAAATCTATTTATTTTATTTCATTTTTGTGCTTAATCTTTATTTACTTTAACTTTTGTCACTGCTGTTTACATGCCTCTCTATGATTCACTTCAGAATTGTGTACATTTTAACATTATTATTTTTTTTACCTGTAAAAAATAATTGATATAATTTACTTTGTTCTATTGTGATTGAGTTGTACATTTTTTTTAAATTTGTGTTGCATTAGGTACTCTGTTTACTCTGAAGTTCTACAACTGTTGGAACGAAAGTGCTCTGGTACTGTTTCAATAAATTTGTTATGTTGCTGTTTGCCCGTGTGCACATATTCTTGGTCTCAAGCATTTTCAGTTGAAACACTGGAAAAGGTTTCACTGTCACAGTTCTTCTGTGGTCTTTATTACCAGAAGAACAAGAAGCAGACTCTGTTACACAGCACACTTTTTGTTGGACAAACTTTTGTATTTCCTTCTTCTTGTTCCGTATCAAACAATGATTTGCTCCCTTCAGGAAAGAATATTCTGAAGGTAGTTTGGTACAGCAGCTTGAATCTCTTGCTTGCTTCTCAACATTCCCTGATCAGTGGAATAAATTTATTCCTCTTCTGCCTGGTGTGCAGTAAGCAATCATGTTCCATAAATACTCTACTGTTTTCCACAGCTTTGTCAGAATCGACTCCTCCTGCTAGTAGGATTGCATATTTACTATTAAAGGTCTAGGTTGTTTTCTCATGTCCAGGTTTGGAGCATACACACTGTGCCAGTTCAGTTTATTGCTACTACTATGGAATACCAGTCCAGTTGCTTATTTGTGCTTTCATAAAGTTAATAGTCTGTTACAGATTCTCTGGTACAGCAGAAAATCTGAGATTTCCCTGCGTGCTCTGTCTTCTAATTCTACTATTTTTTAAACATCTCTTCCTGACTAGCCTCATATTCAGTCAGCCTTTTCTCATTTCGACACCCGATTTTTGCAGTTTTACTACCTCATCTGAATATCTGTTTAAAGCTTCTTCCATTTTATCCATCCTTTTGTTGTTTGGGTTGATGCACTCCATCAGTGTTTAGTTTGTTTTAATCACCTCTGAGTAAATTTGACTTATTTTTTCATGTAGTTTACTGGAAGTCATGTGTTACACCAAAGCTGGAGCTTGCACTGTTTTTTGCTGAACGACTGCAGAATTCTTCTCTGTCATTATTTTTTTCCCCTCACCTTTTGTGGTCTATTTTCTTTCAGGTTCTCTGAATTTCTTTTTTGCTGGCATCTGGGCAGTGCACTTACTAGCCAGTTACTGAAATTTATCCCAAAAAATGAGTTCACGGCTCTGTCTTCAGAGTTTCTTTTTTCATATTGGGAGAGCTGAAATTAAACTGTTACTCAATGTGCAGCCATCTTGAAAGTCCAACTGAATTATGGCTGTTGGTGTGAAGTCCCTACCTCTTCAGTTCCCATTCTACTGAACTCAAAGGCATGCCAGGGATGGTCAGCAACCACTGAAGCAACAGTTGGGGAAGAGACCTAACAATCGCAATAATATCTGAAGAGGGAGTGGGTCTCATGGTAGGGGTTGCCATCAGTCATTTGGTAGCTGCAGCAGCCCTTGTATGGATGATCAACCCCCCCCCCCCCCCCAACATGCACCAGATTCCTAGTCTTTCAGATGAAAATATTACAATTAGAGAGGGGAAGTACTTTAAAAATGGTTGCACAATGATTAGCAATTTGATTCAGAACTCTCCCAGTTTGAAAATTGCAGTTGTGAACAAAATTTCTAAAGTTATTAAACTGCATACAGTTCTGTTACTGGCTGTGATTACATTGCTTGGATGCTAGCAGAGAATAAATTTGGAGGAAGTAACAGAAAATCAACAAAAAAAGAGAGAATTCTAGCTAGGAAGAATATTGCAGATGTTCAGTAAAAAGCAGTTCACATTTCCAATTTGGTACAGCAGATGGCTTCTTTATTTTTTTTAAACCACTGTGACTTCACTTGTTCCATTTTTCCCTCTCAAACAAGTTCCTTTAAATCTTTATCATCATCCACATAATTATCTGTTTGGTAAAAATATGTCTGACCTGTATATATGTATATATATATATATATATATATATATATATATATATATATATATATAAAAAAAGGGACTGAACATTTCTATACATATTGATTATCTTTTGTTCAGTCTCTTTCCACATTTCCTTTTCTGCCATAATGGTCATTTTTAATCTTTGCACTTGTGTACTTCATCTTATGTCCCCATAAATATGGATATTGCTGAACCACGTCATGTGTCAGTACATATTTTATCACTATAGTCTTTGGTTGGTCTTGGTTTCCAGTCTTTTTGGGGTGTAGTTAATTTGTCTCAATGTTCCACAACACTGACGAGTACTGTACTAATATAAACAAACCTAAAGTATACAAACTAATATGTGCAAAAGAAGTTAACTTTTCTTAATTACTGCATCAGTGATGTCCTTGTATTTCTGAAATACTTATTTGCTTTGTATTGAGAGCCTTTGGCAAAGGGGAGAGAGGACACCCCTGTTTACAGCTTATCAGAGAAGAACCCTCCCACCTTAATTCTTGCCTCTTGTCCTTCATATATCGTAATTATAGCTATATTGCATCAGGGAATGCATATGCTTCCATTCCCCTTCACATAAAATCTAGACACATAAATACTTTATCTTATCATGGCCCCAAAATATGAGTATCGCTGAATCATTTCATGTGTGGGAACATAGTTTACTGCTATAGCCTTTGTTTTATCCTCATTTATTTTATAACTTGAAAAAATGAAACCATCTCAAAATGTTTAACACTGAAATGTATCATCTGCAAATAAGGCGTTTTTTCTTGAGTGCCATTTTTTTTTTAACCTATGGCTCATAAGTATAAGGGAGGTAAAGGAGAAAGGGGACACCCCTGCCTTGTTCCTCTGTTCAAAGCCAGCTTGTCAGAGGGGAATCCTGTCGCCTTGCTTCTTGCATCTGAGCCTTCATACATCTTTACGATTAATCACGTTATTGTATCTGGAAATGTAAATGCTGCCATTGTCCTTCTTAAAATCCCAGTTAACTCTATCGAATGCCTTTTCTGCATCATAACTTATTGACTAATGGAGTTTTATTTCACTCTGCTTTCTTTTGGATTATCATCGTTCTAGTCAAATGTTTGTTGTCCTCCCTCTAAAAACACCATTGATCGATGGGGTCCCTATTGAAATGTCAGCAAATATTGGCCCTAGAAATGCTGAGTTCAGACAACCTTAAAAAAAAGATTGAAAATCCAGGAGAAGAGTGAATCTCCAACATATAGATTATAAATGTATAATGTTTGCAACTACAATTGTTTCAGTGGTGTCTGATGTATAATGTTTGCTACTAAAGTGGTATCCATGTTTGTTTTTCATTTATATAAATGTAAAATTGCCCGTGTAATTTATGATGATTTAATAAAGATGTTTGTTGGGAGAAAAAAAGAAAAAAAGACATCCAGTCTTTTAAAATGTAGTGGTAGAGCAGCTCCAAAAAAGAAGAGGAACTTTCCATGCCTAAGGACAAGTCATTTTCAAAGTGAACTGTTTCCAAATGGTTCTTCCAAGCTGCAGCTCTCTTTTTGTCATCAAGGTTATATACATCAAGCAAAGTCAGAGCACGTTTTACCAGGGCTGTGGCAGCTCTACAGTATTTTGGTCATGAGTGGACTCCAAATGAAATTTGGTCTTTTATACACAACTACCAATCATTACAACATTGATTCCTTTTCCAAGGCTAAGGCAGGATTTGCTAGGACTATATGCCAGGTCTCCTAAACTCCAGTAGTTTTTCCTCCTCCATATCTCTCTTACCTTTGGTATACATCCCATATAGCTTAGACTACTACAACAGCCACCTAATGAGGAGCATATGATAGTTGTAAAAGTAAACTTAAAATGGTAAATGTCCAAATTAAATCACTCTTATAGTACAAATACACTCCCACCTATCCCCCTTTTTCCTTTTATCCTTCCTTTTTGTCCTCGTAGCACATTCCATCTTAAGGGCTTTAGTCTGCCATTTATTTGGGGACAAGAAAGTTCTGAATTTTGGCACCCACGCATCTGTCGTTATATATGCATCCCGTCATGCCTCTTCTGTTGTAGAGATGCATGGAAGGTGCCCTAAAGCTTTGGAAGCTGGCCTGATGTCTGATCCTTGGCAGGGTACAGCCTGTATAGCTTAGGTTACTGAAAAGGTGACCCATTCAAACATCTACTTTTATGGTAAGTTTACTTCTTCCTCCTCAGTAAAAGAAGCAGGCTAATCTCATCTTTCCTGTTACCTCAATAGCCACTCCAGCAGTCACCTGAGATACTAATTGAACTTGTGACATCCAAGTTGTAGTCAGGGCGTTATCACTGAACGCCAAAAGAAAAGGGCAGCATTACCTAAAAATATTTTTTTTGGGGGGGGGGGGGGCGAACTGTTTAGGAACTTTGTCTTTTTCGTACTGAGGACCAGTAGCATTACTTGTTCCGTAACTTGGGGGCATACTTGATAGTAACTTTCGTAACTTTCCTGCAAAAAAAAAAAAAAAGTGAAAGGCCCAGAATGCTTTCTGTTTAGCTGTGCATTGTTGACATTTTGGGTAATGGGAGGAGTCGCAGAGATTTTGAATATCTGTAGGTCAGTGATTATGCCCGATTGGAAGGTTGGATATCTGTTTGTGGTCAGTTGTTATGCACAAGGAGTGAGCCTTCTAACTGAACATTTTCTGTTTATGGTGAATGCACTCCCACGGCTGCATTTCTTAAACACTAATTCAAATTCATCAAAATGTATTTCACTCTATTACACAGTTGCACTTGAAAAATGTGTCACAGCTACTGGGTCTGCATTTGCATGAAAACCTGTTCTTTTGTTCAGTTTGATTAGATGTTCTACCTTTCTTTGTGAGAAATGGTGAAGTTTCATTTGAAACATTGACTTGCCAATGGCTTGAACATTTTTTAATAGAATTGTGTGAGATTCACCTGAAAAGTTCAGTCCTTTGTATTGTTTCATGGCTGACCAGGGCTAAATGGGAACATGTTGTTCACAGTCATTTTGTTGTCATAGTTTGTAATCTTCAGGTTTGAATATTGAGGCCATGAAACTGGGAGTGGTCAGAGCTGTACAGTGATATCTGTAAATGTTGTGGCATGACAATATGCACACTTATCTGTGTAGTGCCTCAGGATAAAGCAGGCACAACTTGTATCCTGTCTACGCTGACACTGATTCACTTGCTTTTGCCTCATGGAAACCTTTGTCTAGACAGTAAATCTGCAATGCTAATAACCTGTACACTGAACCTAGCTGTAAGCTGTGCAGTAATGTATTTTAATGTCTTTGTACTTTATTTGATACTTTATTCATCACTGTTGGTTGGTTGCTTTATTCAGTATGCAAGCATGCAGCATTTGAACCATTTGTTCTCTCTTTCTAGTAAGTCTTGCTAGTCTTGCTCTCCCCAAAGTGTTAATTTTTGCATGCTACTGTTATGACAATCAGGGAAAAGTAATGTTCTGAAATGAATAATTATGTTGCCTTTCTTTTGGTTAGTAGTAGAATACACTTAGATTTCAGACTACAGAAATACTCCACAGAATCTATTTTAAGATGTGTAGTTATGATTACGTCAACTTGCCAGCTGCAATATAGGAAAAAAAGTCAAGACCGGAAACTTAGTTTGCAGCTTCAGAACGTACATTTTTCCCTTTTTTTTTTTTAAATGCAGAAGCTTGATTTCATATGAAGAGAATAATTGCTAGATTGGTCATGAGCAGAATATGATTGTCCTCTGTGAGATTTCACAAAGTGGAATTTTCTAAATCCTGAGCATCAAATTTTGCAGTTGATCAGAAGCACTATCCAGAGGAATGTAACCTACCCTGAGTTACTATCATCTCACTGTTTTGTTGGCGTCTCCCTCTAATTTTCTCAGCAAAAAAGTTTGCAGATAAGATTTTGTGAATAAAAGAGAACAACTTTGCAGCTATCTTCTTCTTTCAGCTTCTCCCAGTTAGGGGTCGCCACAGCGGATCATCTGTTCGCTCATGATTGGCAGTGGAGTTTTACGGTGTCGAGTTGCCAGCCCGGCGCCCAACCTTCCACAGAAGGCACACACATGCACACACTCACACCTAGGGCCAATTTAGAGTGTCCAATCCACCTACAGCATGTCTTTGGGAGGAAACTGGAGCGCCCAGAGGAAACCCACGCGACCACAGGGAGGACATGCAGACTCCGCTTAGAAGGCACCCCAGCCGAGAATCGAACCGGAGAACCTCTTGCTGTGAGGCGACAACGCTAACCGCTAACAACTTTGCAGCAATCAGCTGAGGAAAATAAAATGGTTCATTTCAATGTCTTCACTTTATCAAACTGTTGAAATAGTGCAATCGCATGACAAAAGTAATACGAAAAGCATTCATTAGTCATTAAAATAATATCAAAAACTCCTGAAGCCATTTTCTTATGGTTTTGGGGATTTGTCATCAGCCCAATAGAATGTGAAAATACTGTCTTCATGATGTGATACACTGGTGTAGTAGCCAAGGGAGGGCACTTGGGAATGCATAGAAATGTGTGAGCAAATGTTATATGAAATGGGGATAGCTGCAGCCATTTGAGGTCATGATAGGTTACACACTGGTATGTGGATTTGTATTTAATTAGTATGGCCTATTGTGGTTATGTCCATGTGAAACTTGTAATGTTTAAGTCTCATTTGGGTGACTGCTGTTTTCTAGAGAAGTTATTACATAGTGAACAAGCAGTGCAGCTTTCCAATGTAGTTCCCCCCCCTATATATATATATATATATATATATATATATATATATATATATGTGTATATATATATATGTGTATATATATATGTATGTATGTATGTGTGTGTATATATATATATATATATATATATATATATATATATATATATATATATATAAATGAAAAACTGGGGTTGATTGACTATTACTGTCAGGTTCCCAAACTTATACTATGTCTTTCGGACAATGTATAGTACTTTCCTGATAACTGAAATGGTAACATCTTAACATATCCTGCTGGTGTTTTATGTCAAATGACACAATTGAAGTACTTCAAGTACATTAATGCACTTTTCATTGATGTGGTTACTGCACAATACATGAAATAGTTGTGCCCTTCACACATGGGCATCCTGGTGAGTTTTGAAATGTGTGCCCCACACTGTAAGTAAAAGCTGCCAATCATTGCCACAAATTATAATGATGCTTCAGAGGCTAAAGGATTGTAACTTCAACTTCCATGACTAATGTGCAATTATTGTAGGGTACATCTTCAGAAATGTGACGTATCAAATTGCTTCTTTTTCTTCTAACTCCAGAGAGTTTTCATATTGATTTGAGTTGCAGGCTGTTGCAACATTGTGACACTATTTTTATTTCCAAGAAATATGACAGTTTTCACTTTGTTTCATTTGTTAGTGAGAATTGTAGACAGAAATGCCTCTGTGTGTGTGTGTGTGTGTGTGTGTGTGTGTGTGTGTGTGTGTGTGTGTGTGTGTGTCGCCCTGTCTCTGTCTGTTTCTCTGTGCATCCTCCTGTGGGCCAGTAATCAAGGAGCCTCAATCCACACCACTGGCACCAGTGGGGGTGTTCACTGGGAGGATAACAGGTACGCACATAGTATCTCCAGATTCAGCGCTCTGCATCGAGCACAATTTCCCTTAAGAGTGCAAAGGGAAATCCCCAGTAAGACTCCTCACTGGCACAGCTGTAGAGTCCTTAGCCAGGGTTCCAAGCCAAGTCCTCTAACACTCTGTCCATCCAGTGCTTTGTGTCCCTGCCCAAGTAGCTGACAGACACACACTTTGAGATTTGATTTACCCTCACACACACACCTGGGAAAGGCTGGCACAGGTTTATTAGCAATGTCCCCTTTTGCCCAGACTATAAGGTAGTTATCACTGCCACCAGAACCCATCACCAGCTACTTTAAGCCCCTTACAAGGGTACCTAGTATACTGAATGAAATTGATATGAATACAAATGGTCGTTTGACCAAGAGCAAGGTTGTTAGGAGTGGGCCCACAGTGTCACCAGATAAGTATGCAAGTACTGTCAAAACTTAAATATCTCTACAAAAATCAGCCACAATGAAAGGTTGAAATATATGAAAGAACAATAAAATACCAAGTATATATTCACAGTTACATCAGAGTTAAAAATCACAGGAAGTATTTAAAATAACATTGAAAGACTGACAAAAAAAACAATATCTAAACTAAACTTCACTATATTCCTGACCGAATCTAAGAGGATCACTATTCCCTACTTAATTAAAAGAGCAAAGCAGATGATGTGCTGGATGGCCATTGTCAGGCCCAATACAGAATACTTCATCTCACTAAGAGACTTCTCAAAATAATATCTAAAATATTACTTTTGCAGAATGACATCACTTCTCGTCATCTGACTTCTAGTTCCCATGTAAACCTCTATTGTTGGAAGCTGGCAGGATTTAGCATATACCTGTAAAAATACACACAAGGGCTTTTGCTCAGATCTGTGACAGGTGCTGGAAGTCATAAAACAATTTCCTACCTTCCAGAGTAGTAATTAGTTCACCCCAAAGATAATACAGAAAGCTTCCTAGTACAGACTTTGTATATCTGGCTGCACAAAAACCAATGAGATGCATCTTTATGGATATCCACATCACATATATTGCTTGGCAGTGGTAGGACCACCACATCACATATTGGTGAACAGTGGTGTGGATACTGAACTTCTGCAGCCTGTTAGGTTGGCTAAGTCAACAGAATCAATGTAAGTGATACTGTTAATTAGTAACTCAGAACAAACCTGGGCTTTGTCATGGAGGTCTCTGATGTAACTGAAGAAGGCTTTGTGGTTTCCATTTGTTTTGGAGGCTAGTTTCAATTCATAATTGGCTTTGGGTGTTTTTACTAGTGATCTAATTTGCTTGTTGAGCCTAAGGAGGGAGTTTTTCCAGTTTGGAATTTGTTTATTTTTAACTTGGACAACAGTTTATTCCTTTTGTTGTAAAGCCTGTTGATAGATGATATCTACTAAACAGGTTTGTTTCCTTGAGGAGCAGGTTTTCATTCTGTTGGGTATGCAGTTGTACAGGTGCTTGTATACTGCATTGGCGTACTGTTCAGCATAGTTGTCTGCATCCTCGGGGGGGGGGGCGGTGGTGTAAAGCTACAGATACCCTCCCTTAGGAGGTTGTAGTCAGCTTTTGAGAAGTTTTTTAGCTTGATTACGGCTAGGTGGGTGTTGGGTGGGATAGAAATGTAGAACGAGACCGTCCGATCTGATCTCACCAGGTAAGAACGTACTATGGGAGTGATGCAGTGGGTGCCCTTGTTGGTGAAACTGAGTCTTAAAACTAAGACCCTTAGTCTTCCCAACCTCATTTTGGGATCGAAATATGTGGAATGAGGCATAGCCTGGTAAGGAAGAGGTGCTGTCCGCAACCCTGAACCAGGTTTCCATCACAGCACAGAGATTGGCATCTTCCAGTGCAAGGAGAGCCTCCAGTGAGTGCATTTTCAGGTTAAGGCTCCTAGTGTTTAGCAGCATGACCTTCAATTTGTTTTTTGATCTTTTATGTTGGAAAGTTTGTTTTTGGGACATTGCCTAAAAAGGCACAATGGAGGAGGCAAGATCCTTGGCCTGGATCCAGAATCCCAGTGGTGACAGGTGGAGGCCATTTTGGCAAAGCAACGAGGCTGGTCAACTGTCATCCCAAGCAGACAGATACTGGATCTCCTTGGAATGACACCCGAAACTAAGCCAATTATTTTTTTGTTGGTGTTGTGGTAACCTTCTTGGTGAAGGCTGGATGCTGCTTAGGGCTAGGGTCATGCCTGCCTGGGAGACTCACTCTGGTAGCTCCGTCATGTTTTGTTTCATGTAGTCCATGAAGGTACATCTGAAGTCATTCACACCAACATGTACAATGACAGAGTCATACTTGTACTTCTCTAGTGCCTCGGCTACAAACAGCCTTCAAGGAGTAAAATACACAAATTCAGTCATCCTTTATATAAAGAATATTTAAAGTTAGCTTGTTAGACCATTTGAGGGACATTAGGACAGGTTAGATAGAAAACCCCTTAGCCCAACATTTTAGAAGTTGCCATAATGGAGATCCTGAAGAACTTAAGGCAACTATTTTAGAACAGATTTGTTTAAAGAATAATGATAGGGAAACACATGGATATAATCTTTTAAAAAAAGGAAACTTCTTTATTTTAAAATATGGTACGTTAACACCTAGGGGATTAAATACTGAATGTTGTTGGAAAAGTGTTATATGAAATGGAACACTGACACTTCAAAAGTTTTAATTGATGTTTTTTAATTTATTGTTTAATTGTTTATTGATTGAAGCTGCTGGTATTGTATAAAGGATGGCTGAATTTGTGTATTTTACTCCTTGAAGGCTGTTTGTAGCTGAGGCGCTAGAGAAATAAAAAACTTTTTGTGGCTTTGGTGGTATCGTTTGTGTTGAAGCACATACAGTTTGGTCTTGTAGAGCTGTATCGTTTTGATGGCCAGTGATCCAGCAGTGAATATTCCACGGATTTTTAGAGAGGAGAGTTTGGGTTCCTCTCAGTGAACTATTGATGGATTTCAGAGTTCTAACATGGATCATGAGAGAGAGCGAGGTGAGAGAATAATGGACAGTGAGGAAGGATCCTTGATGCCTATATGGAAAAGAATTTTAGCTGAGACAAGAAATAAACGTGTCGCTAATCCTTTTGCTGAAGTCTGTAAACATTCTATGGACTTTTTACCTGAGGTAAAAACTTTAATCAACAAATTAAGTAATTTGATGAACAAAGAGTTGGCTACCTATTATAACCAGACAAGTCTGCAGAGGTATCTGGACTTGGATAAAGTTCCCCAGGGATTGAGAGCGGTCAAGTATCCATCTTTGCCTTTTGATTTGACAAAACCTGAAGCGAAAGTGTTTAAAAAGCGTTGGAAAAAAGCAGCACGTCTCCATTCAAAGGAATGGACTAACATCCTGGTAGAACGGGATGTAATAAAATTGAGTACAATTAAGAAAGGCATTACTGATGTGTGCAATAATTTAATGAGACTAATAGAGAGAAATCATTTTGAATCCTGTTTGTGTGAAATTCAAGACAATTTACATTTGAAAAAAAGTTATTAGAACAAAAAATGTATAAAATTCAGAGACCTCCAGGACTATAAAAAAGGTACTGCCTATTTCAGACAAGCCAAGCATCGGTCTCGATCACGGGTCCGTTTTCAGGAAGGGGTGGGTGTAGCGAGAGAGAGAAGCAGAAATGATACCAGCATGGAAGTATCTTAGAGTGAGAACATCCGGTATTATAGTGATGCTGAAGATGTTTGAGATTATCCACTCTTACCTACACCAATGAACGGACAGTACATGCAGGATAATTTTCGCCTTTATGGTGAGAATAACAGACAAAAAAAGAAGCTACTCAGAACACGAGCCTCAGAGAGGGGGCCATCAGCGGCAGTGGCACGAGAACAAGAGAACCAAATGGTACTAATTGTTTGTCTAATAATGCAAATATTATTGTGAATTTATCTGGTTGTTCCATAAATTAACATTTTTGTAATGTGCTTTAAATATGGTCTAAAGTCTGTGCCAACAGTAATACCAAAACAGTATGAATGCAAAATTCAATTGTATAAGTTGGTTAGAAAACTGCATTTATGGTATTATTTTAATATGCAATGTTTGGTGCCTGTGAATAATGACAACGACCATAGTAGTACATGTGATAATGAGAGCATGCTTGAAATTGATTCATTTGATTCATGTAAGTCTTGTTATAGTGAAATGAATGCATATTGTTTGATAGATACTTCTGCTGTCATTAGTAAGAGTAAGTTTATGCCACCTTGCATTCAAGAAGGCATTAAAAAATTTCACTCAATAGTTGATTATAAATTGGATATTTTGTTTAGAAATTTTAACAAGAAGAATGTTGTGTATAATTTGTCAAAACAGGAGTGGTTAGCCTTATTGAATTTTTCTAAGCAAAGAGAATTAATTGTTAAACCTTCAGATAAAGGTAATAAAATAGCAATAATGCATTATGAACAATATTTGAAAATGTGTTTAGAGTTGTTGGATGATAGAACAATATCAGATAGTAAACGAAGATAAAATAGAAGAAGCAAAGAAAGGTTATACACATTTGATTCAAAAAGGTTTGAGACTAGGTTACTGGACTGACGGTGATGTCACTAATAAATTGACATGTGAAGGAACAGGGCCAGCTTATTTTTGTTTGCCTAAAATCCACAAAGAGATAAGAAATCCACCAGGTAGACAAATAGTTTCAGCTACTAAATATTTTGTACACAATGTGGATGTTATATAAAGTGTTAGTAAAAGAACTAATGCACCTTCCTTCCTATATCAGATTCTTTTGATTCTTTTTTTAGAAAAGGTTAAGAATGTTAGATGGATGGATTGTATGTATTGGATAACACTGGATGTGAAGAGCCTTTACACGAACATCAGACATAATTTTGGGCTTGAAGCCCTTAGACTTCAAATGGGTAGCAGTCCCCTTACATATTACATTTTAGAGTTAATTCAATTGTTTGGAAAATAACTTTATTTACTTTGAAGATAAGATTTACCATCAAGTACAAGGAACGGCAATGGGTTCTCCCTTTGCCCCCATGTACGCCAATCTTTTTATTGGCATGATGGAAAAAGAATAAATATATATATATATATATATATATATATATATATATATATATATATATATATATATAAATTTTTTTTTTTTTTTAAAAATGTTGGATTTTATTTTAGGTTTATTGATGATTTAGTTTTTTTGTGAGGGTGGTGTACATTTAGTACCACACTTTGTGGAAGAAATACAGCGGAATAGGTTTCAGATAGCATTCGATGGTCTATAATATGGACAGGAAGTCTCATTTTTATATATAAATGTGTGTGGAGTAGTGGGTGAATGTATAAAAATTGAGTATACATAGGAAATTTAATGAGGTGAATCAGTTTCTAATGGGCACTAGTCATCCAAGACATACTTTGGAATCATTGCCATTCGGGGAATTTTTAAGAATATCAAGATTGTGCAATGAAGAGTGTTTTTAGAGAAGAATTAGAACAGACTGCAGCAATGTTTAGGAATAGAAGATATGATGTGAAAATCATTGACAGAGATGTGAAGAAGGTATTAAATATTAGAAGTGCAGGCCAACACAGAAGGTCTTTGGCTAGCAAAGTTTGCAGATGACCGCAAACTAGGAGCCATAATCGAAACTCCTAACGATGTGGACAAACTACAAAAGGGCCTCATTGAGACAGATACCTGGTGTCAAAGCCATGGCCAGAAGCTCAATGCCAAAAAGCGTATCGTCATTTGGTAAAACCCTGTACCCTGGTAGTCTGCTTAATGCCAAAAATGTGATGAGACCTTGTGACACAGGTGGACAGTAGTCTCTCCTTTGATAATCACATCGCCACAGTGGTCAGGAAATCCTCCTACATGGCTCATCTCATCACAAAAGGATTCTCATCCAGAAAAAGAGGTCACTGTTCCCCTCTACTCATCACTCATTAGACCCATTATAGAGTACAACACCCCTTTTGGTATGTACCTCACAAGACCTCTACAACAACTGGAAAGATCACATAAATACCTCACAAAGAGGATTACTGGCCTCAGATGCCCTATGCAGACAGTCTAAAAAAACTACAGCATTACTCCATCACATATCGCCTACTCAGGGGCGATCTCTGCCTAACATACAAAGCTATGTCAAACCCAGAGCTGTTGGACATGCTCCACTTAAAGAAATCCCAATCCCTCCAAGCTACACACTCTAGGGACCTAAACCTTGTCACCACAATAAACAGAACATGCTGGAGGGATAGATTCCTGTCCCAGAAACTTCCATACTCTGGAACAGACTACCTATCTATGTCAAACAGAGCTCCTCATTAGCACTCTTCAAGAAAAACAAAAAGTTATGGAAGAGAATATGGTAGTGGAAGAGAATATGGTAGTGGAAGGAATAAAATGGGTACAGATGGTTTATTTTTGGTTCTAGGATATAATGTGTCTAGTGAGAGTATCGAACAAATTATGCTTCATTATTGGGAATTTTTGAAAAGTGTTGATTAATTAAATGGGTTGGTGAATAAAAAGTTAATATTTTCCTATGAGAGGTAGAAGCATACGAGACATGGTGGTACATATTAAATTTCATAGGCCAGACATTAATTTGTCTGTGCAGCTTTGGAATAAAGGGATGAGATCCTGTAGAAAGTGTAGGGTATGTCCCTATATTGTAAACACTTTTCAGACTATAAATGGTATCCCCTTTAGTGTAAATGGGGAATATAATTGTAGAACAGAAGGGGTAGTAAATGCTATTAGATGTACGTGTAATATGTTCTATATTGGACAAATAAGAATATTTTAAGTTAGCTTGTTAGAACATTTGAGGGACATTAGGACAGGTTAGATAGAAAACCCCTTAGCCCAACATTTTAGAAGTTGCCATAATGGAGATCCTGAAGAACTTAAGGCAACTATTTTATAACAGATTTGTTTAAAGAATAATGATAGGGAAACACATAGATATAATCTTTTAAAAAAGGAAACTATTTATTTATTTTAAAATATGGTACGTTAACACCTAAGGGATTAAATACTGAATATTGTTGGAAAAGTGTTGTATGAAATGGGGCACTGACGCTTTAAGTTTTCATTGAAATTTAGTTGATGTTTTTTAATTTATTGTTTAATTGTTTATTGATTGAAGCTGCTGGTATTATATAAAGGATGGCTGAATTTGTGTATTTTACTCCTTGAAGGCTGTTTGTAGCCGAGGTGCTAGAGAAATAAAAAAACTTTGTGGCTTTGGTGGTATCGTTTGTGTTGAAGCACATACAGTTTGGTGTTGTAGAGCAGTCCTACTTGTTGTGGAGTGACTTAAGTGCATGCGTGATGCGGCGAATTCTGGCAGTAGACAGATAACTGATCCCGACCTTCTTGTCGAGCCTAGTGAGGGGGACATTGGTGTGTCTCACAACTAAGTCACCAATGACTGCTGTATTTGGTTTATTGTTATGCCTTATGGGCTGTGATGGATTATTGTTTTGCCTTATGGGCTGTGTTTGTGAGACACTAGTACGTTCTCTGCTGTGTAATGTGTGGAATGCTTGAGTGTGTTTTGGAGGTCTCTGCTGTGTAGGTAAGTTTTTATTGAGAACCTCCACAAAGGTGGGTGTGTGCTGTGCTTGGCTATGTGATGTGAGTGGTGTGTTCTTTGTGCTGGCATTCTCCCCTTTGTCAGGAATACTGACTGTGGCATGAGAGAGCATGGATTCCAGGTTACTGATGTAGATGCATTTCTTGCAAGTAGTAGAATTATGTGCTAGGAGAAGAGGACTGTCAGTGAACATGAGGCAGTTGCTACACTGTCTCAGTATGCCCATGCCAACCAGGCTGGCAGGAGAAACTGATGGGAATTGTTCAGACGTAGTATCCCAAATACTTGGGTGGACTCATGGAGAGAGGGTTTTGATAAGGGTTTGTCTAAAAGAGTGTAGACCACAAAAAACTTAAATGTAAAGTAACTGGCCTGAAGCACACATGCTAAAATCAAAATTAAGATGCTAGAATAACAGATAAATGTAATCAGGCTACTAACAAGCAGTAATAAATACAGCAGAATAAAAACACTTGAACACTTAAGGAGCACACAGCAAAAATAGGATGATAAAGTAGGAAGAACACAATTACAGTAAAAGCAGCTGAATAGTGTAATTTTTTTGAGTGGAGAGGGAGGAAACAAGATAGTTCAAGATTAAGAAACTAAGGGGGTTGGCCTTCCCAAATGCTCTCTCTGTTCTTAGTAGACTGAGCTGATGATATGGGACAGGGAGGAGTATCCAAAGTCAAAAAAGCAAGGGGGTGGTCCTTCCCAAATGATCTCGCTGTACTCAGTTGAGTGAGCAAATCAGATGAGTATGGGAAGAGTGACCCAAATCACCAACTTTAAAAATACAACACCTGGCTGCGAGGGAGGGAAAAGCAAACGATGCACACAGAATACAGAGGACAAATGCAGTACAGTACAATCAAGTGCAAAAAATATACTTATCAGTCCAACACAGGTAATTAGCTCTGCACAAATTCGCAGAATTAAATATATTTAAACCTTTCATTGTGGCTGTTCTTTGTAGAGATATTTAAGTTTTGAGAGTACTTGCATATTTACTTGGTGACACTGTGTGGGCCTCCCCTTATAGCCTTGTTCTTGGTCAAACTACCATTTGTATTAATATTAATTTCACTCGGTATACTGGGTACTCTTGTAAGGGCCTTAAAGTAGCTGGCGCAGGGTTCTGATGGCGCTGATGACTGTTATAGTCTGGGCAAAAGGGAGCATAGCTAGTAAACCCGTGACAGCCTTTCCCAGGTGTATGTGTCATCTACTTGGGCAGGGGCTCGAAGCACTGGTTGGACTGAGTGTTTTTGAGGACTTTGCTTGGAACCCTGGCAAATGACTCAACTCTATAGCTGTGCCAGTGGGGAGTCTTATTTTGAGGATCTGGAGGAGAGAGGAACCAACCCCCAGACTGACTGTGTTCCCTGTGTGCTCTTAAGGGAAATTTGTGCTTGATGCAGAGAGCTGCATCTGGAGATACAGTATGCGTGCCTGTTAATCCTCCCAGTGAACATCCCCCACTGTTGCCAATGGTGAGGACTGAGGCTCCTTGATTGTTGGCCCAGAGGTGGAGGGTCTTCACAATATTAATTATTCATATTATATTTATTTATATTATCATAACTTTTTATATTTTCTAAATACCTCACTGATCAAGTACCACAGACTTAACTGTTTAGCATCATATGAAAACCCTCAGGTGGATGGAAAAAATGCTGCTGACAGACTGTGTGTAACGTGCGTGACTGCTGGGGACCTGTAAGCTCATTCTAAAATATTGCACCCTTAATAGTTCATTTGTTTAATGTGGCTTGTAAAATCCATTTTAATATCTAGAACCTAAACAGTACTACTACTATGAAAAAGTTTGTGCTGAATAATATAGCATTTACACTTCTTTAGTAACACCTTTGGTTGCAGAGATGTGTGATTTGATTATATTAAAAAGCTTTGCCTCCATCCATTGTAAGTTACAGTGAAAACTTTCAGAGCTCTGTTGGAGGGATTGAGTTAAGGTGCTCTTTGAATAAAAATGCTAGATGTTCTTCGTGTTTCACTGTTGCAGTCATCACATTTAGGTTGTCAGCCTGCAGCAGGTAGCTCTGTCGGCCTGAATACCAGAGTCTTGTGATTTTTGCATCGGATGCGGTCTCTTCTTCCATGACATCAGGTTGTTGGGTATAAAACATGCAGCTGATGCCATTACATTAGTCTTTCTTGCAGTGTGGTGCCCGAAGCAGAAGCAGTTCACAAGTGCCGGTCGGTCACCTCCTGAAATTTTCATTTTCCGAGTTTCAGACCTGAAGTCTTCTAAAAGATAAGTACCCCATTGGGGATCTTTTTTTCTTGCTCTAACCGATGTCAGAAAAAAAATTAATATTTGTCTTGCCTGTGGAAAGCAAATACCTCACACAGATTTTCATTCTTACTGCATCACCTGTTTAGGCCCAGACTACAATGTCCCTTGCTGTCTGTTTTGTGCCTTGTTCAACACCCAAACTATTTGTTGTTGGGCTATTGGCCTTCAAAAAACTGGTCTTTTCCAGTCCCTCCCAGACATTCAGTCCAAACCCAGGGGCAGCAGACCACCAAGACTACAGATTCAGGGTGTGCACAAATCTAAGCAATGGAGTGCTCCCACCTCCAAAACAGGGAGTAGTAAGCCACCATCCTATGTTAAAATCTCACAATGACTTATCCTTAACTCTTCCAAGCCTTGCCCAAGTACTTGCACCTTTAGGATGGAAACTTGCCCTGCATGCTAAAAACTGGGAGTACATTACCCAGGACAGATGGGTCTTAAACATAGTTTCCCAGGGATACAGATTCCACTTCCACTCACTCCCAACTCCAAGTGGATGGCCAGACCTCCCCCCAAATCAGTGGGCAGAGGTCCAAAAGCAAGTACTTTCTCTTCTCTGTATCAAGGCTATTTAACCTGTCCCAGCAGAACAGAGAGGACGAGGATTTTATTCCAGACCGTTTCTGGTACCCAGAAAAGAAAACTCTTGGTCCTATCCTGGATCGGTCTATTCTCAACACCTTTTTGGTGGTTCCAAAATTCAAAATGCTTACTCTCCAACAGCTGCTCCATATGCTAGCCAAGGACTCCTGGCTAGCAACCATAGACTTAAAAGAAGCTTATCTGCATATCCCTATAAGGGAATCTTGCTGAAAATACCTACATTTCAGAGCAGGCTCTATGCACTATCAGTTCTCTGTACTTCCCTTTGGCTTATCTACTGCGCCAAGGGTATTCACAAAATGCCTGATTCAGGCGGACAGTTAGGAATTGCTACTACAGCACCTGGCATTTGTAAAGAGACTTCTAACTTAACTGGGGTACACCAACGAAAATAAATCACATCTGGTACCCAGCCAACAGATTGTATTCTTGGGCGCAAGCTTGAACACAACTTCCCAGATGGCATTCCTCACTCCAGAAAAAAACAGATTTATTTGACAAACTACTTCAATCTACTGGCCACCAAAACCTGGCTATCTGCAAGAAAAATACTGCAAGCCCTAGGGTTCATGGCCTCTTTATTCTACTAATTCCATATGCAAGACTGCATATGATGAAACTTCAGTGGTACTTAAAAAGTCTCTGGTGTCTACATTCTCAGGACCTGGAAACAATGATTCCTATCATTCCTTGCTTAAGGACAGAGTTCCTTTGATGGGCAGAGGCCTGCTACCACAACAAGGGACTCCCTTTCACTCAACCCCCTGCCACCCAAACCCTAACAGATGCATCAGACTATGCATGGGGGGCTCACATGGCAGGACAATGCATTTAAGGCAAATGGAGCCCAAAGCAAATGCACCTGCATATCAATCGAAATGTTAGCTGTACAGAATGCTCTGACAGCCTTCAAAGGCCTTTTTCTTCCAGGACAACTGTTGGTAAAGAGAGACAACACAACAGTTATGTGGTACATAAACAAGCAGGGGGGGAATCCATTCCTACCCACTCTGCAGATTAGCCATGGATCTGTGGAACGCAGCCTTGAGCAACCAAGTGCACCTGCATCAATTCCTGCCAGGCAAACTAAATTCATTGGCAGACTTGAGCAGAAATCTCATGGACCCACACGAGTGGAAGCTTGAACCCAAAATATTCAAGCTTTTGAGGGACAGGTGGGGGGCACCAGAGGTGGACCTCTTTGCTTCCCCTCAGAACTATCAATTGAGCAAATATTGAACCAGAACTCTCCACAGCCAAGCCTGGAAAGTGGATGCCCTGACTTTTACCTGGGAAAGCCGCTCAATCTATGCCTTTCCCGCTCTGCCCCTCCTCTCAAAGGTTCTACTAAAGATCAAACAGGACAAGCCAAGGACAATCCTGATTGCACCAGACTGACCATGCCAGCACTGGCACTTTCTTTTGTGCGGTCTGACAGTAGTGCCACCATGGCACCTGCCTCAGACCCCTTCCCTGCTGTCCCAGCAAGAGGGTGAGATTTTGCACCCTCAGAACCAGACCCTGAACCTAACAGCCTGGCTCATCCCCTGAACTCATCACCAGCAACCCTCAGTAAGCAGGTGCTGGATGTCATTCTGAAGGCAAGGAGGCTTAGTATTAGAAAATCCTATTCGGAAAAGTAGAAAAGATGCTGTTCCTGGAGCCAGTCTCAGGGAATGGATACAACTGTGCCCAGTTTACTGCATATACTAGATTACGTAATAGAAATGCTCCACAAAGGCCTATCATTCTCCAATTAAGACTCATGCCTCTGCCATCTTGGCTCATTATAACACTGAGCTGCCCCTCTTCTCTCATCCTTTGGTCAAACAGTTCCTGAGAGGAGCTAAAAACCTAATACCTCCCAGGAAAGCTCCCACTCCAGCCTGGGACCTTAACTTTGTATTGAAAAAGCTCCTGCTTCCACCCTTTGAACATGCTGCTACAGCAGAGTTAAAATTCCTCTCCTGGAAAACAGCTTTACTTTGAGCCATCACTTCAGCAAGAAGAGTGTCTGAATTGCAGGCCCTTATTGCCGTGGAACCCTTTATTATCTTCCATGCGGACAGGGTTTCCCTCTGGGCCAACCCTTCATTTATGCCCAAGGTGGTATCTAGTGTGGCTTTAAACCAATCTATTCATTTGCCAACTTTTTTCCCTAATCCTCAAAATAAAGGGGAAAGGATCCTGCACACTCTGGACATGCACAGGCAGCTTAGGTTCTATCTGGACAGGACTAAGCCTTTCAGAAAATCTGACCAGCTGCTAGTCAGCTTTGCTGCAGGGGCAGAGGGCAAGGCCATTTCAAAGCAAACCATTTCTAAATGGATAGCACACTGCATCCATTTCTGCTACATATACCATGGGAGACCTTACCCCACAGGGGATCAGAACTACATCAACCTCTACAGCTTTCCTCAGTGGAGTCCCTACCAGGGACATCCTGGAGGCTGCTACCTGGAGCTCCGCACACACTTTCACCAAGCATTACCACTTGCCTAACTTTTCTAAATCCAGAGCTAGATTTGCCACAGTAGTCTACAGGGCCTGATTGCCAGCTGTAATGCTTCTTAACCATCTCCACCCATTCCCAGCTTTGGGAATCAACCCAAATATGATGACTGCAACAGTGAAACATGAAGAACATAGTACAGTTGTGTACACTTAACATAAATGTAAATGTTCGTGTATTCACTGTTGCAGTCCTGATTACCCTCCTTCCAGCCCCCCTGTCTTCTCTTTACTTCTACCTACCTTTTTTGTTTGGCATATCTCATATCATTGGTATTTGTTTTTTGCTGGAGGTGTTGCATACTATGTAATTGCTTCTTTTTTGGGGGCACCTGACATCTGGGGCAAGAAGAACTGATGTAGTGGTGTCGGCTGCATGTTTTATACCCCTGACGACCTGACGTCACGGAAGAAACAGCAGCATCTGAGATAGAAATCCCAAGACTTTGGTATTCAGACCGACTTATGGCTACCTGCAGGAAGATGACCCAAATGTGAAGACTGCAGTGAATACATTCGAACGTCGACATTTATGTTAAGTGTACACAACTGTACTTTTTAAGTTGTGACATCTTATTTTAGCTCTTATCACACTGGCTTTACATTAAAACTAAACTACTTTTAATCAAAACTGCAATTACACTCTAAAATCATTTTAACATCCCTTTCAGAATACTTGTTTTTCCCCTAATTGTTGTGAACAAATTGCTAAACAACGTTTTAAGACTGTTTGAGTTGGCTCAAGCTGTAGTGATCCCTTGCTGTAAGTCATTGCAGTTTAAATACTTTCAAAGCTAGAAAACAGACTCTACATTTCAGCAGGTATGCAGTTGTTGAAGCGGAATATAGTGCTCTTGGAGCAGAGTGTTTGAGTAAGAGTTAGAAACTGTATTGATGGATGAAACCGTCTTTCCACTCTTGCGCATTTTTTTTTTGTTTAGTAAACATCTTTGGGGGGGGGGGGGTTAAGTAGTAGCCATTTGGTAATAGTTTGAAATTTTGGAGTGGAGGTGGAACTTAATTCATTCTCGGAGCTGGTTTATCCATGCTTGTTCAGTGACTCAAGTCTCATTTATAGATTGAAAGTAATTCAAGATATGATAGAATTATACATGGCTTAGGAAAGTGTCATTTTCTGCTGTCAGTGTTCTAATACCTGTGGGATGCAGGGTATCGTAGAACTGTTTTAAAACTGTCTTAGACCATTTGTGGTTAATGCTTTGAAAGTTGTTTTTAATTATGGTGTGCTAAAACCCTCCAGTTTTTTCCAATCTTGCATGAATATTCTTGGCCTTTTTTAGTGGCATTTGTTTACAGGTGGAAATTAATTTTAAAGTACTGCCATGCAGCATTTAATATTTTTAACTGTACAGTTTTTACCCTTTTTTCCTGTTAATGGTGTACAAAAGAGTTGGGTTATGGCATTAAAATACAATAGGCTGTCCTTGGTGCACAACATTTGTAGTGATGCCCAGTCCTTGAGTGCTTTCTAGATGATCACACTGGGTGTATCTTATAGCAGTCATACAGTGGGAGGTGTCAGAATCTTTAATGGTTGCCTGTAGGCATCGTGGGATAAGCATAAAGTGCAGAGGGGCAAATATGGACTAGAGCATCTCTCTGTGACTCCCCCAGAGGGGGGGGGGATTAGGGCAAAGAACCTGCTGCTCTTGCTGTGGGGAGATGCAAAGAGGTTGCTACAATGTTGGCCCCAAAGACAGAAAATCCTGTCCACCACTGAGACCACTCATGAGGCATCAGAATGGACTTGTTGAATTTGTCTGCTAAAATGTTGGACTTCCTTGTATGTGCATTGCCATATAAAATCAGTTGGAGGAGATCGCCCACTGCCACACACACATTACTTATTGACCAAGGGGATAAGATCAATTTTCCACAGTCTGTTGATGAACCAAACCAAAGATATGTTGGTTTGTATTGCATTCCTCCCAGGTCTTAAGTATATGATATATTTACTATTGCTGTAACTCTTGAGTGATTTAAAGGGTGCTTTTTTCCAGCCTTGTGTCATTTCTGGTGTAGCAGTCAGTCTTCGTTCAATACTCTTCCTTCTACTTTGGGAAAGGAGAAGGTTAAGATGGTGGAGAGGTAAATAATGGGCAATTATGAGATGTGCTGCAAATAGTGCGTTTGCTGTTGTGCTGTACTTTGATGTTAAATAGAGCAAATCCCAGATTGTTGGGGAATTCAAAGCTTCACAAAATGGACTAGTGCAGGTAGGGAGTGTCTTTTCTACTAACGAGTTTAAAAAAGTCCAGAAGTTGTGTACCTACAGGATTCCCATGTATAATTTTCTGTCTTTCTGTATTCAGATCATTACCCCATTACAAGTAAACTGTATTCTTTTAATCTCTACTGCAGCTCCACAGTTCTTCCATTTAACATCTGATACCCTGTTAGACGAGGCAGAGACAGGTAGACCATATCCGCCCCTTAAAACATTATGGGTCAGTCTTTGGAATCTTGTTCACTGCAGCAGGACATTGACAGAGAGGATCCTCCAAGGTGAGCTGTTATTGTGTCCTGATCACTCTTTTCTACAGCCCCCCCCTGACACCATTTGAAGTAGAATCTCACTGGGATTTGTAAGTGTCTGTTGTGCATCTCTTTATAAGTAGTGTATTTGTTTATGATCAGTGAATGCTCCCAGATGCTTGGCATGGGTATGTTTTCCTTGTCTATCCATTTCCTTGTATGTTTCAGGTACTGTACTACTTTCCTGCTATCCTGGCGTATAATTCTGTGTGTCTTGTTCACCATCTGTGCAGTACTACAGTGCTGTGTCTTTGTTTTATGGGTTAGGGACAAATGCAAAGGTAATGGGAGGTCAAATGTCCAAAGTAAGGGGCCCTTTCTGTATCTTACTCTAATTCACTTAGTTAATAAAACAGGTTTTGCATAGACATGCATTTTCAGGAGAGTAAAAATAATAGAACTCTTAAATGTCTTGTAGTGTTGACTGACTGTATTTCTAAGTTATTTACCAGAAAATCAGAATAAGAAAACAATCCAAAATATGAGGCAGAATCAGGGACATTTGAGAGTTGTGTTGTGCACCACCAGTCATCTGGTTTGCTTATATATTTAATCCTACTTGACTCTACTGTGTTAATGATGTGGTAATCTATTAATTGCCTTATTTTTGGGGGGGTGAGTATTGCTTTAAATGGTCTTGTTTTCTTGCTACTGATATCTTCATTAGGGCAGTAGACTTTGAATTGTATTTGTTATGTAAAGGGCTTTATATCAAACCATTGCAGTAACAGTTGTGTTGCATTGAAGTTACTGTAGCATAGTCGATTGCTGCGAAGTGGCCTTGAACACTTTGACTGTCCAATGACTGTTTTCTGTAAGAGGCTAGTGTTTTTGTACATCATTTGCATATTTTCTTTTTTCTGTTACTGACTTGCCTCCCATAATTGGAGAGCCAAGTTGTTTATTATATGATGGGTACGGATGTGAGCTTGTATACTTATTAGCAGATTCCTGTTAGTCTGGCTTTCCGCAGTGATTCATTGGACAGTCATTTTAGGCAACTCCTTAGAAATGTCTGTGAATTTCTTTGACTGTTACGTAAGATGCTGTGATGCTTAGTATGTCTGTAATGCAGTTACCACAGCATGTTCAGTCACAACATTAGTAAGCATGCATTGCTTGTAAAATTCTTGTACAACATGGTGAATTTATGTTTGTGTTTGAGGTCACCATAACTGTTTAATAAAAAAAAGTCTCTCTCTCTCCTGTTTTTTATATCTTTCTTGGTGTATGTTATATTTGCCATGCAGGAATCTCTCCATCACCCTTTATTTCTGCATTCTTCATTAAAATTCTGCTTTGCAGTGATGTTGCTCTTCCCTTGCTTGCACTCTCTCTCTCTCTCTCTCTCTGCTCATTGGTCTACTCTCAGTGGATTGTTCATACACATTTCATGGAGCATTCTCAAAAGGTTTCTGGAGCACTACAACTTGCCTCTCTTATTGTAGAGGATGACAAGCTGGACTCTGGAATTCTCCTAGATTGCTGTAACCCTCACTTATTTAGGTTGAACCCAACAACCTTGCATAAGGACCTCATTTCATGTATTGCAAAGATGGTGACCTCTTGAACTTATAGCTTCATCCTATGATTTCAGCTGTTGCTTAAGCACTGCAGTCTGGCATATAATGCCTGCAGTACTACTGCAGTAGCAACTGTCTGCTGGTTATTTCATCGATCTCCTAATTTCCCATTTGTGAACAAGGCCGTAAGGTACCCATGCTCCTCCATATTGGGTAGTTGCTTCCTGCTACCTGTAAAAGGCAGCTCCTTTTCCTTAAATAAATAAAAGTCCATGAATTCTGAAATCTCTTGGCAGATGATGTGGGGGCTGTTTTCCCTCTCTGCCAGGACTTTATAGTAGTCCTATAACTTTGTATTCATAATTAAATCCAACAGTAGGGTGGAGAGGACGTAGTAGAAACTCTTGACCTGCCACTTGTTTTGCACAGCCGCTTAGACCCAGATTGTCTGGCATGTTTTATGGTGTAAAGGTATGAAGGTATAACCAGTAAGAAATATAAATAGAAAGTCCTGACTGAAATGTTTGGTAACTGATCAGTGCTTACTGGTTTGCATTTGTTTTGAGTAGCTAGGAGGGCTTGTATTTTTGACCACATCCTAATTCATTTCACATAGAGTAAATATATTGATAAGGAAAAGTAAAATAGCGTCATTGTAGTTACTTAAGACAGCTATGCACAGTTAGTGTCTGAAATTATCAGAAATTGCAGAGTCAGAGTTTAAAAAAAGCACACTTGTTAATGCTGGTAATCAAGTGTGGAGGGCTTGTATGATAGCCTTGCTAGGTCCCGGCAGATGTTTGTGTGTTTAGAGGAAGACTGCAGGCATGGTCTAATCTTTTTTGCTGAAATTCAGCAGCTAAACAACAACAAAAAACAGACTTGGCATGAGTTTGTTTTTTCTCTGTGACTTGGGAGTATGATATAATGTACAAGTGAAGTTATAAAAGTTTCAGGGTGCAAATCTGAATTTGATTTTGTTTCCAATTGTATAATTAGCAACGATGATTCAATCACTTGCTCAAAGCAGAGCTGCCAGGTTGCATGTGAAATGCAGCAGTACCTAGAATGGGTAGCTGTTGTTAATCTAATTTAAATGCATTTCTTGAAGGTGAATATGTTGTGTAAAGTGGAATTTCTAATTTTTTATAGCATTCTGTGAAATTTCTAATGTTGTTGTATGCTGTAGTAACTGTGCATGTGTGCTTTCCTGTGTTATTACTGTAGTCCCCACCTGGAAGAGCCTATTTGTGCACACATGGTGACAGTCGATTTTGTTGATCTTGTATCACAGTGGTATGGGACTTCATGCTGAGCGCTTGATAAAGTAGATTGGGTACTTGTGTATTAATGCAACCAGGAGCCAAAGATGTCACACCTTGGCAAATTATTCCTTTTTGTCCAAAAGATTACATCCTATGCAGTGAAATAGGAGTTAGATAAATGTGTATACATAAAAAGGGATTTGGTTCCTGTACGTAATACATAAAAACAAATTGGTCACACGGTCTTCCTTCGAATTTCCATTTGCTTCCTCCACCACACGTGGATCCTGCAGGATGTTTTTTCATTTTCCCCGCAGTGATGACGGAAATATTTACCCTAACTTACAGCTTCTAAAATTCTTTTTATAAAGGCTGAATACTCGCATGTAAGTATTAAAATACACACTGTGATTTCAAATACAGAATACTGTTTTTTTAACTGTTCCATTGTACTATCCGTAGATACAGCACCGACTGCAGCAGTCACTCCTGTGCAAGTTTGCCACATTCATAAAATGCTTGTGACGCTAGCAGTGCCTGGCTTGACTGTTCTTGTTTTTGTTTTACATTTAAGATCCGGGGGTATAGTAACAAGCACAATATTGACATTTTGTAGTAAAATCTAATGTTGGCCCCCACCATTCAGCTATCATCATAAAAAGCTCCTGGTTGCATTAATACGCAAGTACCGTAGATTGTGTTTTGTAATAAGGTTGGCAATTCTTACTTTGCAGCAAACTAATTGCAATTAGGTGTGTCACCAGAAATTATGTTGCTACACCAGACTCCATTGCTGTTGCCGCCCTGAAATTTGATGATCATCGTGTTTCACTGCTGCAGTCATTACACTTGGGTTATCCTGCCGTCAGGTGGTCCCGCAGTCGGCCAGAGTTCCAAAGTCTTGGTCCGGCGTCGGTTGCTGTCACCTTCTCCCTGACGTCAGTGCACCAGGGGTATATAAGATGCAGCCGACGCCATTTTCTCCAGTCTTTCTTGCCGCGCGGTGCCCGAAGCAAAAGCAGTTCGCAAGTGCCGGTCGGCCGACTCCTGAGATATCAAATTCGATTTCAGAACCGAAGTCTTCAGTAAAGCTAAGTACCCCGTTGTGAAAACTTTTTCTTGCCTCAGACCGATGTCAGTAAAAGTTAATAATTGTATTTCTTGTGGGAAGCAAATACCTCATAAGGATTTTCATTCTTACTGTATTCCATGCCTAGGCCCAGATCACGACGTCACTAGTTGTCAGTTTTGTGCTACATTTAACAAACACACTATTAAACGTAGGTTTGATTTTGCTCTCCATTATTTTGGCTGAAGGTTTAATTATACAATGCCGTCGGAACAACCGACGACCAGAATGCACAAAAAACATAAAGATAAGGACAGGCACCCAAGGCCAAAAACTGACGACGAAGCCTCTTCTAGGCTAGTCGCTGGTTTTCAGTGAGGCGCTTTCACAGCCCCTGACACCCGCTACTTCAGAACCACAGGCCGCGACCAACTCCCACGTGGAGGTGCCTAGGCCTCTGGATACTCAAGGTGTTGGGCCAACGGAGATTAACCCTTCAGATGGGTCCGGAGCCGCTGAGCAGGCATCTGTTTCGGTGGGTGTTTTCAGGCCTACAGAACTTACCATTGCATCTACAGCCAAGTCTAAAACTACTTTAAAGACAAAGAAGCAAGTACAGCATTCACCTGGACAGGCCTCCATGCCTAACAAACAGATGCTCAAAATGGCTGAAGACTTGATAACTCTGATCAGGGGTTCCCATCCCCCTCCTGATAAAAGGCCTCGGCAGGATACAGATTTAAGATTCCTCTGACCAGGTTTCTATTTATTCTGATTCCTCTTCAGACCAAGGTTATTCTTTACCCCCCTATGAGGACTCTGATGTTGAAGAATCATTTCCTTCAGCCTCTCCTCCTGAGGATTACTCTTTTGGGGAAACTTTACATATCATGAGGGAGCATTTCCATTGGGAGGGCCAGGAGTACTCAGAATCCAAGAAAAGGCTCAGAGATTTTTTTTTATTGCCTCAGTACAGGCCCCTTGCTATTCCGCCAGTGTTGGACATTGTGGATGATGTGTTCTCTGAATCTAGTTTAAACCGTGATTCTGTACCCCCAGCTACAGTCGAGCCAGACAGGTACTAGAGTGTCCCTGACTCTCACAAATTTCTTTATAAAAACCCTGTTGTTGCTGACCCAGAAACTATTTCCCAGGGTCCCAAAGGGGTAAAAGCTTCCACAGCTTAAAATCCAGTTCCCTCGGATAGGGATTCTAGAGCATTAGAAAGATGGGGGAAGAAAGTCTACACCTCTGCAACTTTGGCAGTGAGGGCTTTAAATTGCCTGTTTCACATGCTTAAATATCAACAATATTTATTGTCTCAATTAAAACAGAAAATGAGTACAAATGCAGAACAACCTGATTTATAAGGAAATGCAGGATTTATTGCATGCAGCTGAACAAGTGGGAAAGCATACTTTGTAATTTGGTTTTGATTCATTAGAAGCTTCTTGTAGAGCAGCAGTTACAGGATCTGTGATTCGAAGGCATGCTTGGTTGAAAGAACAAAGTTTACCAGATCATGTTAAGGCAAAATTATTGGATGCTGCTTTGCACCAAGATCATTTATTTGGTATTAAGGCAGAAGAGGTATTAAAGAAAATGGAGGTTAAGGCAAAATCTATGCAAACAGTGAAGGATTTCTTACAGGTACAGCCACCATGATTCAGCAGGAATTGGCCTACAAAAAATTGGTCCTTTCCAGTTTCAGACAGGCCACAAAGAGGTAGATGCAGATGCCCAAGAGGCAGATCTCAGCCCCAAGGCTCTTACAGACCACGACAGTGGGGTGCTTCAACCCCAAAAGGAGGTGAGGACAAGTCACAACCTTACAGGAAACAGTCCCAATGACATCCCCCTTCCAATGCCAAACTCTTCCCTTTTGGCAGCTCCCTTAGGGGGTAAACTAGCACTTTTTTCTCAAAACTGGCAAGCAATCACCCAAGACAAATGGGTGCTGAATATTGTGTCTCAAGGTTACAGGTTCCACTTTCACACTTTTCCAAGGCTAAAAGGAATGCCAGACCTGCCACAAAAGCAATGGGCAGAGGCACAAAAAACAGATTACAGCCCCCATGGACATGAGAGCTATTCAAAAAGTACCACAGCAGGAGAAAGGACAAGGATTTTACTCGAGACTCTTCCTGGTCCCCAGAAAGGACAAAGCCTGGAGACCCATTCTGGACCTTTCTACTCTAAAAACCTGGATGTTCCGAAATTCAAAATGTTGACACTACAGCAGCTCCTTCCCATGTTGGGCAAGAAAGCTTGGCTTGTTACTTTGGACCTCAAAGAGGCATACCTGCATGTCCCTATCAGACAAAATTGCAGAAGATACCTCAGATTCATAGCTGGTTCTATGCACTACCAATTCTCTGCACTGCCCTTTAGCTTATCTACTGCGCCCAGGGTCTTCACAAAGTGCCTGGCACCAGTAAGTGCATTTTGCAGACAAAAAGGAATTCAAATATATCCATATCTGGACGACTGCCTGATTCGAGCAGAGAGCAAGGACATTCTTCTACAGCATCTGGTGTTCGTAAAAAGATTAAGTTGCCTAGGGTACACAGTAAACGAAAAGAAATCAAAACTAGTGCCCTCACAAGAGATAATATTCCTGGGTGCCAGCTTAAATACAGCGGCCCAGATGGCTTATCTCACGCCAGACAAGCAAGGACAACTGACTCAGTGTTTTCAAATGATGGCAACAAAGCCCTAACTCCCTGCAAGAAAAATTCTGCAGGCCTTGGGGTTCATGGCATCCTGCATTCTACTAATTCCATATGCAAGACTGCATATGAGGAAATTACAATGGTACCTAAAAAGTGTTTAGTCTCAACACTCTCACAGCTTGGAAACCAGTAATACCACTAATTCCCTACCTACAACAGGAGTTTCGATGGTGGGCACAGCCATGTCACCTCAACAAGGGTCAGCCATTCACTCTTCCCACAGCCAGGCAGACTTTAACAACAGATGCATCGGATTACACCTGGGGAGCACACATGGCAGGAAAATATATTCAGGGCAAATGGACCACAGACCAAATGCATCTTCACATCAATCAAAAAAAGATGTTGGCTGTACAAAATACCCTTACAGCATTCAAGGATCTTCTGCATCCAGGACAATTACTACTAAAGAGAGACAACACCACAGTAATGTGGTACATAAACAAACAAGGGGGACACTCATTCTTACCCCCTATGCAGACAAGCCATGACCTTGTGGAACACAGCTCTAACCTATCAAGTTCATCTGCAAGCACAATTCCTGCCAGGAAAGAAAAACACTCTGGCAGATGACTTAAGCAGAAACATCATGGATCCTCATGAGTGGAGATTAAATCCACAGGTCGTCTGCATGATAATGCAGAAATGGGGGTGCCCGGACATAGATCTTTTTGCCTCACCACTGAATTGCCAACTACAAAAATTCTGCACAAGGACTTATCACACACAAGCTTAGAAAGTGGATGCTCTTTCGTTCAGCTGGAAAAACCGAAGTTTTTATGCCTTCCCACCTCTGCCTTTCCTTTCAAAGGTACTCCTAAAAGCCAGACAAGAAAAACCACAGATCGATTGCCCCAGACTGGCCACGCCAGCATTGGTACCCAATCTTAAAGAACTTGGCTCAAGGCCCACCTTGGATTTTGCCTCAAATTCCACACCTTCTGACACAGCAAAACGATCAGATCCTGCACAATCGGCTCAAAACCTTAAACCTGGCTGCATGGCAGATTCATTAGACAAACAGACAACTCCTCTCTCTAAAGCTGTTATGGATGTCATTTTGGAGGCCAGGAGGCCTAGCACCAGGAAATCTTACTTAGAAAAGTGGAACAGATTCTGTGCCTGGAACCAGGCTCAAAACCTTGATCCTCTTGTCCTTAACATTCCTCAGATACTGCAATACTTAACTGAGATGCTGGACAAAGGACTATCCTTCTCATCCATTAAGATCCACGCTTCTGCCATCTCGGCTCATTACAACACAGATCCTCCTCTTTTTTCTCTCACCCATTGCTAAAGCAGTACCTCAGAGTGGCTAAAAACATAAGACCGCCCCGGAGAGCACCAACACCTACTTAGGACCTCAATTTCATCTTGAAAAAGCTCACTTTGCCTCCTTTTCAGCCAGCCAATTCAGCAGAGCTAAAATATATATCATGGAAAACTGCTCTGCTTCTGGCAATAACCTCAGCGCGAAGAGTCTCAGAACTGCAGGCACTAATGGCAGTGGAGCCTTTCATCATTTTCCACCAAGACAGGGTTTCTTTAAGAACAAACCCTTCCTTTATGCCTAAGGTGGTATCCAGTGTGGCTCTTAACCAAACTATTCACTTGCCAACATTTTATCCAAATCCCCAGAACAAAGGGGAGAGACTTCTTCATTCCTTGGACATACACAGGCAATTGCACTTCTACCTGGACAAAACAAAAGCTTTCAGAAAATCTGAACAATTGTTTGTATTATATGCTGCAGTATCACAGGGAAAGGCTGTTTCAAAGCAGACCATTTCAAAGTGGATAGGACACTGTAGCCGGTTCTGCTACACACAGCATGGGAAACCTGTACCATCAAACATCAGGCCACATTCCACCAGGGCAACTGCTACTTCTACCGCTTACCTTAGAGGAGTACCTACCAAAGACATTTTGGAAGCTGCAACTTGGAGTTCAGTGCACACCTTTACCAAGCATTATCACTTGCCTCTTTACTCTAGATCCAGAGCTGGCTTTGCCACTGCAGTGCTGCAGGGCCTTATAGCCATGCCAAATCCTCTACAGAACCAGCCACCCTGACTCAGCTTTGGGATTCAACCCAAGTGTAATGACTGCAGCAGTGAAACACGATGAACATAGTACAGTTTTTTGTACCTACCATAAATGTAGATGTTTGTGCATCTTCACTGCTGCAGTCCAGGTTACCGTCCCTCCATCCCCTCTTTCTTAGCTAGGACTTATCTACACTTTTCTATCCTATACTACCTATGTGGTGTATTTGCTGGTGGCTGAACTTTTTGGTGTATTTTCATGTATGCTTTTTTAGCAATATGTATTGCCTACCTATTTGGGGGCACCTGATATCTGGGGCAAGAAAAACTGAAGAAAATGGCGTCGGCTGCATCTTGTATACCCCTGGCGCACTGACGTCAGGGAAGAGGCGACAGCAACCGACGCGGGACCAAGACTTTGGAACTCTGGCCAACTGCGGGACCGCCTGACTGCAGGATAACCCAAGTGTAATGACTGCAGCAGTGAAGACACTCTAACATCTACATTTATGGTAGGTACAAAACTGTACTTTCTCTGGTGTACATCTTAAACATAAGTTCATAGGTAGTTAACAGGCATGCAGTCAGTCCATTAAGGACCCTAGCCCAAATTTCCAAAAAGCAGTGTCTGATTAAGTGAATTGTGCAAGGTCAAGCAGTAAGCAAATGAAGACTGAGGGAGTATCTTGTTAAGGGCTGATTACTTTAATCCTCTGCCCTAATTTCTTGTTTCAAATTCCTGAACTGAACATGTTAAGTTTACAACTTCATGGTACATTTACTCTGTTGGCGCACATACACTTTTATTTCTTTTGTATTTGAGAGTTGAGCACATTGTGCCTTTGAGTTGGTTAAAATGCTGACCCGTCAGAAATTATTTTACCATGGCTTGCAGTGTGTATGCCTGATTGTACCCCAATGACATTTGAGGTATTTCCTGAAAACAAGATATTTCTTCTCTGCTTTTCTCTTAAAGTAAATTATGTTGGGGGAGGATAATGTGGAGCATATCTTAAAAAGGAGTTGCACTGATAGTTAACTTTTCAGTCTTTTTAAAAAAATTAATCTGTTCTGTTCTCTGTTGGAAAACTGAATAACTTGCAACATATGTTGGCTTTAAAAAAGAGTTGCATTGATTAGCATTTCTAAATGACCATCTGAAAAGTTAAACATATGTTGAAGTTTTTCTATTTAAGTCTTTTCAGGCTGCCAAGAATTGTGGCTATTTTGACTTGCGGCTCTTTGGCACACAGCATGGAGATGTTCTGAAAGCACAGGCCTCTATGAATTTCACTTGGGAACTGTACTCGACTGGAACTGCAGAGACCACCTCACTGGCTGAGGTAGAGAATTACGTTAAAGTATAGAGCAGTTTGTGAGGGAACTAGGAACAGTGCTTGTTGACACACACTTTGCATGTACAGTTTAAAGGTTACAGTAATACTATGTTGCTCACGCACTGAGCAGGAGGGTCAGTGTTGCATTTTATATATTTTCCAGTGTGCACACTTTGGTAGCTTTGGCTGTAGAAACCCCCCAGGCATGTTGTACTATAGATGAGTAGATTGTAATGAAATGGTCAGTGCTTTTGTGTTTTGCATTTTATTAATACTGCATGCTGCTTTCAGTAACACTGTTGTCAAATGAAGCGTTTTCAGCATCTAGTATCGAATGACCAGCGATATAACATTCTGAATATCCTTTTTTTTCTCCTTGAGTTTGAAGGCCATCTACAGACCTTTATTTCTTATTGATATGCATAGCTAAGCTAATTTCTGAATTTTTATTTGCTACCTTGCTTTGGGGTGAATAGGGTCTTTGCAGCAAAGTAGTATGTTTGGTAACATCATTTGCTGAGCTAGGAGATTGCACAGATGACCTTCTATTCATATGTTGCAGTATTCATAACAATTGGGTGGGGGTCCACTGCCAGCTGGCCAGTATACAAAAATCTAAAGCTACTGTAAGGTACGTGACATCGCACATAGATCCAGTCCTACTGGTCTAAAGCAGATGTCAGCACGCACCCATCATCTGAACTTTTTTGCAGCCAGTCAGAACATCATCTCTGGTTGTTTGCTCTTCACTGAATTTGCAGATTCTGTTCCAGATAAGTGCCCTGTTAGTTTTTTCTTATTGTTTTCTGTGCTACTGTTGTGGTTGAGGTTACATGTCAGCTAGGAAGGACATGTGTCTGAAAGGAAAGCAATTTCCACATAAAGATTCCCACGATCTTTGTCTCTCTTGCCTAGGCCTTAACCACGACTATATTTCTTGTTCAATTTTCAAGGCCTTCATCCCCAAGACCCTGCAGAGTCATCTAGCTTCCCTCAATCTGTACTTAGAACCTGTGGTGCCTTAAGTGCTTGGCACATGATATGGAAGGTACTTTGGGCCCATAAGGTGAGCAAGTAATTAAGAATGCCAAGAAATCCTAGGCCTGACTTGCCTGCTGCTCATCCAATTCTGGATGTCTCTCCTGAGACAGATGTTGGCCTAGAGACTGTTTCGGAGTCTGGTGATTCTGCCATGGGTAACCGGGGTGGATGCTGTGAAGGATTCACCTAGCATATTCTCTGGGGATATGCAGGCATCTGTTACGGATGTAGGGGGGACCCAGGCTCATTGTTACTGAAGGTCTGTATGGCCGTCGTCTAATTATTGTTCGTGAAGACATCCTGAGCAATATTTTAGAATGTAGGCCAATGTCTGCTCCCTCATCCTTCCACAGTATGGATGTCCTACTAAAGAAGAAGCAGAAAACTAAGCATGCTTCTGTTTCCCAAGAACAACCCATGGATTGGCAAGCTTTTTTCAAGGGCTCTTTAATGCCTTTATGGTCTTGAGACAATCCACTGAACTCTCTCTCCCTTCTCCTTTCTTTTCTCCTGTTTTTCCACATAAGAGGATTTCAGCTGAGGATCTGAAGTAGTTAACTTCATTTGTCAGCAACCTGTGGGTATCTGATCCAATTTGGATCCGAGCCGGCAGCTTTCCTAGCCAAAGATCCAAGCTCCTCCCCCTACCCATAATGCCCTGCCACCTCCCTCTAACCCTCAGATCTCGTTTGCCGTGGCTTCTTTAAGCATCTTAGAATGAGCTCCTAGCGTGGGTGTTGAGTTTAAAGTTTTTTACACTTTTCTTCTGTCAAAAAATTTTCTGAACTTAGTGTGTGTGGTTCCCTTCTCTCCCTTAGTACTTTTTGGGTAGTTTAAAGTTTCTTAGTCGAGTTAAAAGTTAATTCCCTCTCCCCCTCCGTCTGTGTGTGAAGGTGTGTGCATGTGGGCCTGTTCTTTCCTTTTCTTAATGTCTGAAGGCCCAAAAGCTATGTTTTCTAAATGCTCAGTGTGGCCATAAGCTGTCCCCAGCGGATGGCCACACTCTGTGCGTTATTTGCCTGGGTGTTGACCATCTTTCTTCGGGCTGCACTGTTTGTGCAGCCTTCAACCCCAGGGCTTTGAGGGATAGAAAGATGAAGCTAATCCTTGCGGGCCTTTTGCCCCCTGATTCCACTTCGTCGTCCTCCCCCTCTGTGGTGCCACCTGCGGCTGCTCCACCTACTGTCCCCGATCCCCTGGCCGGGACTCAACTTCCCTCTTTGGTCCAGGAGGAAAGGGACTGCAGAAAGAAAGATAGGAAGGACAAGGAGCGGGAGAAAGATAGGCACCGTAGCCACAAGAGGCGGGCCGAGTCAGCTCCATCGGCCCCGCCGTCTAAGCAGCTTGCCTCTCCCCTTAAGGTCTCAGAGTCTTCCCACTACCGGCTTCATTCTCCATGTTTCTCCCCGGAGCCGGAGGAGGAGACCCGGTCACCTTCGAGGTAGTCTAGGCAGCCTTCCCGACTGGGCTCGGCAGCCTCATCCAGGTCAATCAGGAGTCTGTCCGACGCAGACATGGACTGGATGATGCGTCGATTTCTTCAGGCCCAGCTGCAGATGGGAGTGCTCTTACCTCCCTCCCCCCTCTGGGGGGGAGCTCGACCCCTTTTTTTGCCCCCATTGCTCCTTCTCTGACCTGCTATCTGGGTTCAGAGCTGTCTGATCCGAATAGCTTCGGAGCCGGGGTAATGTCGGCACCGGCAGTGTTTCCTACTTCGGTGCTGACTGTACCCTCGAGTCTGTCGGATCCTTTTTCGGATCCGAGCTCTCTGGGCCGTGAATTGAGCGTCGGATCCAGAGGGGTCAGTGGGCCTTTGGCTCCGTTGAGGTCCGAGCGTGCTACTGTTTTGGATCCGATCGGGTCATCTCCGGCTCCGATCCGCACGCCGGATCAGAGGGGACTGCTTTCAGATCCTAGGGAGAGCAGTTCACCCTCTGCATTTGACGTCGTGGAGAGGGTCCTTTCGAGGGGTTCGAGGCCCCAGACTCTTGCTACGGATCCACCCGCCATTCCCTTTGACGGGCCTGTCTTCCATCATCCGGCCCCAGGGACAGCCTGCGCCTACATCCCAGAGATGGTTCCTGTAGAGGAACAGGACATTGTTGGTGAGCCCTCTTCGGACAGCCCCACCCGAGGAGGAAAGTGCAAGAGGAGGCACTTGGACTCACCTGAGTCCCACACGGAAGATATGGACCCTCACAGAAGACATGGACTTAGAGGAAGGGAAAGGTTCCCCAAGGTTACTCCCTGAAGATGTCTCCTTTGGAGACATTATGGAAATGTTGCGCATTAGAGGGGGGTGGTCAGCCCAAAAACCTTCCTCGGATGAGTCTGTGCTTCTGGAGGTGTTTGACACAGGCCCATCTACCTCTTGGGTATCCCCTTCCGCCGATCCCCTGGTGGACCTCATAACTACCAGGGCATGGAAGGAGCCAGACACTGTTGAGCCAATACCCAAGAGACTGGACAGGACCCTCAGCCCTCCCATGGACAGGGCAGTTTGGAGCAAGGGTGCCCCAGTGGATGCCATGGTGGTGGCAGCTGCCACTAAAAAGGAATTGGCACAGGAGAGTTCCTCGGTACATCTTCCAGACAAAGAGTCTCAGACGATGGACTGCCTTGGAAAGCGGATGTTCATTTCAGTGACTTTCTGTTATGTCACTGAACTATATGGGACATGTAATTCGGCTCTAGCAGGACCTAATCAGAGTACGCTGGATCACCCCCAGAGTCCATGTTGGCTGAGGACAAACGGACCTTCTCTGCTCGAATGGCCACTCTTAAGTCGATTACTAACACATCTATGCGGCTTCTCTCCCAGCCACAGAACAGGCATTGTGTTACGTCGACAGGCCTGGCTCTGTCGCTGCGACTTTGCGGAACCCTTCAAGGTGTCCTTCGCGAACGCCCCTTTTGACAGTTCTACACTTTTTGGCAAAACCGTCCGCGATATGCTTCTCCAGAGCGAGAAAGACATCTGCCGTCGGGATCCGCTTCTCGGCTCCTCAGATGTCTTTCTCCAGGAACCAAAGAGGACAAAAGATGTGGTTCCGGAAAGCTCAACAATCCCGTTTCACTCCGGATCTTTCATCCTTCAGAGGCAGAGGAGGACAGGGTGGATGCCGGCCCAGAGGCAGACGGGGGGCCAAAGAATTTTGGGTAGAGGGAACCCTTTTCCGATCGACCCCCGCAGCAACCCTGAGGGGTTGCCCGACTGCTCCTCTCTGGAGGCAGTCGGGGGGGGTGCTTCTCGGAGCACCTAACACATTGGGAGTCAATTGCAACAGATCGCTGGGTGCTCCAAATCATATCCAGAGGCTATTCAATTCCATTCCTAATGTCTCCTCCCCGATGTCCACCCAATCAGAGGGAGGTAGCAGCCTTGGAAATAAGAGAGCTGCTAAGAAAAAGAGCCATCCAGCATGTCCCCCTCTGGCAATCTGGGTCAGGCTTTTACTCCAGGTTTTATTTGGTGCCAAAAAAGACTGGGGACTTGAGGCCAATTCTCGACCTGTCCACACTGAACCAGTCAGTTGCCAAAGAAAAGTTCCGGATGGTCACTATTCAATCCATTCTCCCACTTTTACAGAACGACTGGATGTGCTCGATAGACCTCAAGGATGCGTACTACCACATTCTAATGGACAGGCGATCCAGGAGGTTTCTCCGCTTTCGGCTGGGAGCCAGCCATTATCAGTTCAGGGTCCTACCCTTCGGTCTCACCACAGCCCCCAGGGTGTTCACCAAGGTCATGGCAGTTGTAGGGGCCCACCTGAGGCTTCAGGGAATAGAGGTCTTTCCTTACCTGGACGACTGGCTCCTAACCGCCCCCACCAAGCATCTACTATGTTCAGGCAGGGGCTACTTCTTACATCTAGCCCACCATCTAGGGATCACGATCAACCACAAGAAATCCTCCGTTCAGCCTACTCAGATCTTGGATTTCATAGGGGCCAGGATAGACACTATACAATCCAAAGTCTTTCTGACGGCGGATAGACTCCGCAACCTAAACCTTCACATTTTGGCTCTTCTACAGTCATCAGCCCCTCCAGCAGAATTAGTCCTGAGGGCCCATGGCAGCGGCCATCAACCTGTCACCGATCGCACGTCTGAATATGGGAATCCTCCAATGGACCTTACAGGTCCAGTGGTCCATCCTACGTCATCCCCTGTCTACACCTATTCCCCTCAGCAGGGTTTGCAGGGAATCTCTACTTTGGTGGCTCCATTCCAGGGACCTCTGGGAAGGGCGCCCCTTCTCCATGTCCCCACCCCACGTCACAGTGACCACAGACGCATCTCTCCTTGGGTGGGTGGGGGCATTGCATAGGCAGATCAGTCCAAGTCACGTGGACTCGCACAGAGACCTCTTTGCATATCAATGTCCTGGAGATGAGGGCAGTGCTTCTAGCGTTGCAGGCTCTCTGTTCCCTTCTTCCTCCAGGGACTATTGCAATTCAAACAGACAACATGTCAGTAGTCTGATACATCAACAAGCAGGGGGGAACCAGATCTTACCCACTTTGCCGAGAGGCCATGAGAGTGTGGGAATGGGCGATACCCACCAACCGCTTTCTCATAGCAACGCACATACCGGGTTGTTCAAACATTCTAGCGGACAAGTTGAGTTGAACTATCCTCTTACCTTACGAGTGGTCTCTGAACCCATTAGTAGCGGAACAGATCTTCCTCAGATGGGGTCAACCTTGCTGCGATCTGTTCGCGTCACCTTCAAACACAAAGTGCAGTGAGTTCTTTGCTCTAATTCCCCCACCAGGGGAAGCCCCCAGAGACACTCTGGTTCATGCTTGGCCATCCGGTTTTCTTTATGCTTATCCTCCTCTTCCATTGATGACAAAATTCTTGCAGAAAGCTCATCTGTTGGGGAGCAGAATTATCCTCATAGCCCCATTCTGGCCTCACCAAACCTGGTTCCCATGTCTACGGTCTCATCTAGTACAACTTCCCTGGATCTTAGATCCCATTCCAGATCTGATTTCTCATTCCTTGGGATTGGAGACCCCCGACTTGGACAACCTCAAGCTCTCGGCTTGGTTGATCCAGTTCCATTTATGGCTAGGACTCCCGGTATCTCATCCTCAGTTAAGGCCATCCTGGTGGCCGCTCATAAGCCTTCTACCAGGAGAATCTACAAGAGTAAATGGAAGCGTTTCTTTATCTGGGCGGAGCATAGGAATTTGGATCCTTTTACGGCTCCTATCCCAGCAGTCCTCTACTTTCTATCCCATATTTTTCATCAAGGGGCTAGTTCTTCTACTGTTAAAGTTCGATTGGCAGCCATTTCCCACTTCCATGTTGGAAACAGTTTTGGCCCCCTAGCTTCCTCTAAGATTTGCAAGACCTTCCTGAAAGTAACTTTCCTGTTAAGACCCCCTGTTAAAGATGCAGTTCCTCCATAGGATTTAACCCTAGTTCTTCAAGCTCTGACTGGCCCCCCCTTTGAGCCTGCAGCTTCAGTCGACTTAAAGTATGTATCTTGGAAAACTGCCTTCCTGATTGTGATTACCTCATCTAGGAGGATATTGCAGCTTCACGCTCTTTGCAGTAAGCCTCCATACATCATCTTTCATAAAGACAGGGTTTCTCTCAGGACTAATCCCTCCTTTCTGCCTAAAGTGGCTTCCGAAGCCAACATCAACCAGTCCATCAATCTACCTGTCTTCTTTCCTAATTATCAGAACAAAGGAGAGTATAGACTTCATTGTCTGGATGTAAATAGACAGTTGCGATTTTACTTAAACAGAACAGCTGAATTTCAAAAATCAGATCAACTCTTTGTTTCATTTGCTAAGTCCTGTCTGGGTAAGCCAGTGGCTAAAGTAACCTTAGCTAGATGGATTTCCCAATGCATCCTTCTTGCATACAGAAGCTCTGGTCGACCTGAGGCTTCGAGCTCATTCTACCCGTTCTTTGGCTACTACTTCTGCCTTCTGGTCGAGGGTTTCTTTGGACGACATTTGTTCAGCAGCTACTTGGGCTTCCTCTCATACTTTTTTATTACACATTATAAATTGGATCTAATATCCAGAGGACGTGCATCTTTTGGCTCTGCAGTGCTCCAGAATATCCTTCCATGAGGACCTCCCAAGTTGTTGGTAGCTGGGGACTCTGTCCCACAGGTTGCTGATCAAATGAAGTTAACTACTTCAGATAAGATGTTCTTCATCTCACATTGCTGCAGTCCTTACACTTGGGTAGTCCGCTGTCCTTGGTCGGCCCGAATATCAAAGTATTAGGCTGGATCAGGACGTCAGGGTACATATGCGCATGACCGACGTCATATCCTCAGTCTTTTTTGCCGCATGGTCCGATGCAGAAGCAGCGTTGCAAGTGCCGTTCGGCGTTCTGAAATTTTTCGAATTCGGAGTTTCAGACCGAGTCAAAGTTGGCTAAGTACCCGTTGGGAATATTTTTAGTTTTTCTTGCCTCAGTGGTTTACGGATGTCAGAAAAGTGAATAACTGTATTTCTTGTGGGAAACAAATACCGCATAGAGATTATCATACTTTGTGTATTCCTTGTTTGGGGCCTGAGCACGGCGTTGTTGGGTGTAAGCTTTTGTGCTAGGTTCAATAAGCGCACTATTAGCGAAGGTTGGATTGTGCCAGGTTGGTCTTTGGGAAGCGGTGCAATTATAACATGCCGTCAGATGCTCCGGCGCCCGCTTCTTTTGTGCAAACCATTGCAAAATGAGGGAGTTCCCAGATTTCAAAGGAACTACTACCCCTCTAAACCCCTTTGTATGAAACCCTCAGAACTTGGTCATCAAGGGGAAAAAGAGATACTAGGAAGCAACATTCAAAACAGAGTCTTCAACATCCTCTCCTGCCTGCAGAAATGAATCTTACTGGAAGAACCAAATACTCAAGGTTTGCGAAAGTTAAAAATAATACAATTTATTCTGACAGCAATATGTAGAGCTTTCACGGTTCTAAAGGCCACTTCATCAGACGAGATTACAATGTATCAAAAAAAAACTATTTAAATCCCTACAAAATGTATCACACTTGATGTCAGTGTGCTTTGTATCTTAAAGGGACATATCCTTAATGTATTACTCATATTAGTAAAACAATATTGAGTGTTATGTAAAAAGCAAATCATAATTAATGCATCACTGCTATTAGATAATAAAAGTAAGTAATAATAAAAATGGTAAAATAAATGAGATAAACTTAATGACAGCCTCTAAATGCAAACAAATTGACTGGCCATATATTACGCATAATACACCAAATATGAGATCCAATATCACCGCAGTATAAAACCTATAAGAATATAAAAGCACTATAACTCTCAACAAACTTAGTTAAATATGCATCCAAACTGTTGGGTATATAATAAGATATGTTGAAAACATATATAAATAGACCCCTAGTGCCTCAATCTACATGCCTTCCAGCGCCAAGGTTTTGAGGAGTACATCTCTTCAAGACCATAGCCTAGTAGGCACTAACATAAGTATCCATTCCATTTCCAGCAACCCCTCAATGCGGTTTATCAAGTCACCTCCACGTACATCATCATTTTGTAACATGTAAGATCTGGGGAAGCGGGTTATGTCTATCTGTAAAGTATGTTTGGCCAAAGCACTAAAGTCACATGGCCTTTGAGTACAGTAAGATGTGATCCCTGATTTTTTTCTTTGGGGTTTCTGTTTGTTGTCCCCACATGAAGTTTAAGCACCACCACAACAGTGGGCCAAATAAACAACATTCCTGGTGGGAACAATAGCACTATTGTAATTCTTCATAGGTGGCATGTTTCAGAATGCTGAAAGTATGTGACTCATCAATATATTGGCAATAGTTTGTACAATGGTTTGCATTTGAATGTACCATTTCATTACTGTGATATGGAACCTTTGCCCTCTGAGCACAATCTTTGTTTTAAGTTCACTCATATTGCTATACACAAATCTTGGACCTCTTTCAAAATTCTGAACTTGGTATCTGTCTCAAGATATGCCAATTGCCAAGAATATTTCCCACATCATTTACCCCTTTAGCAAATGGAAGCACTATAGGTGGACATATATTTTTCTGATCCACATGTATCTTAATTGTGGAAATATTTTCAGCATAATAGGGTCTACCCTCCTTTTCCTCTCATCACGAACCTTTAGACAGGCCACTTCTATTCTACTTCATTATGGCCCCTGGGAAGTGATTAAACTTTCTGGCTACTTATAAAAGCTCCTATCAGAATTATGATATTCCTTGTGCTTGTGATGCTCACAAGTGCCTGTTCAGTGGCAATATTGCAGAAACAGAGTTGGTTGGGAAGGATACACATGTACTAGTAAATAGGATGGTCTATGGCATTTCTTTCTGTGCATGCAAGTACTAATGCTTTCCCTTTAACCTTACTAATATTCACATCCAGGTAGTTAATATCTTGCTTGTTGGAACTATGTCATGGAAGAAGCCTTTCAAAAAATGTACTGCTGTTATTAAAATGACAAACAGCATCCTCTGAAGGCGTTCCTTGTCACCTTTCCATGCAATAAACAGATCGACAAAGCGTCGATATGATGGCTTTTCATTTCGATTTCCATTTACCTAAAGCATTCAAATATTCCCACATTCCGAAAGACGCTGACCAGGTTTGCATATGGTCAGCTGTATGTGGCATTGCCCATAGCTACCTGATCTCTGCATAATAGCACGTGATCACTTAAACAAAAGATATGCTCCAATACTAGTTCAAGTAGCAGGCGAGATCATCACAAAACACATTGGTAAACAAGCCACTTTGCATGGCAGTTTTTGCCATGACAGTTCCAGGTGAACAATGACACCACATCCAATGTAACTTCAACATAATTTACGCTTGTTGTTGGAGGTGAACAATGTTCACCTGAGGATACCAACGCAACACTTTTAAGCAGTTTATCCAGGAAAATACATTTACATACTTGCTACAAAGGCCTGAAATCAGGTTCTGTAGGATAACTATTTCAGGCCACCTGTTGATGTTGCCACTGTGACTCCAATTATAACATGAAAATCAAATATATGAGAACGAATGGTACATTCAAATGCAACCATTGTAACTATTGCCAATATATTGATGAGTCAAGATACTTTCGGCATCCTGAAACATGTCATCTATGGAGCATTAAGGTTAGTGCTAGTTCTACCAGGAATGTTGGTTATTTGGCCCCTCCTGCTACAATAGGCCTGAAATCAGGTTCTGTAGGATTCTTAACTATTTCAGGCCACCTGTTGATGTTGGGCACCACTGGTGACTCAATTATAACATGAAAATCAAATATATGAGAACGAATGGTACATTCAAATGCAACCATTGTAACTATTGCCAATATATTGATGAGTCAAGATACTTTCGGCATCCTGAAACATGTCATCTATGGAGCATTAAGGCTAGTGCTAGTTCTACCAGGAATGTTGTTTATTTGGCCCACTGTTGTAGGTGCTTTAAATTTTATGTGGGGAAAACAAATAGAAGCCTCAAAGAAAGAATCAGGGATCACATCTACTGTACTGTAAAGGCCATGACTATAGTGCTTTGGCCAAACATACTTTACAGACCGACATAACCCATACTTTCTTATTTCAGGTTTTACATGTTATATATGATGCACGTGGAGGTGACTTGATAAATCGTACTGAGGTTGCTGAACTGGAATGGATACTGAGGTTGGGTGCTCATCAGGCTATGAGTCTATTTAATGTATATCTTTAATATACCCAACAGTTTGGATATTTAACTAAGTTTGTTGAGATATGGTTTTTATATGTATGTTTCAAATATATGCTGTAGTCAATATACCATTAAGTTTTTATGCATATTTTTATTACTTTTTTAGAATTATTTTTATATTCAATAGGTTTTATAATTTGCAAATATTGCTTACATATTATGGTGTATTATGTCGCCTGTAGTACAATGTGTTTATACATTGTAGGGTCATTAAGTTTTTATCTCCATAATTTTATTATTTCATTTTATTTTTTTAGTTTTATCATTATCTAATAGCAGTGATGCATTAATTATGATTTGAACTATGTATGTTTCACCTCTGCCTTCCCAAAGGTATTGCGTTCAGACGGACAAGCCAAAGATGTTATTAATTTGTAGCTCAAGATTGGTACACATTGTAACGGTCTGTTTTTGCTGACCACGATTCTGTCGGGAAAAAGTATTATAATTTTTCAAACTTAGTCTAGTACCCTCTCAGGCCATGTGCTTTCTGGGTGTCAGACTGAATACAGCATCCCAGATGCCCTTCTTGACCCCGGACAAACAAAAGAATCTTTCTCTTTACTTCCATCAATTGTCTCATCAGTCCAGGCTGACTGCAAGGACAGTCCTTCAAGCCTTGGGGTTCATGGCATCTTGTATTCTGGTGCTTCCCAATGCCAAACTGCATATGAGAAAGCTACAATGGTATCTCAAAAATGTATGGACACAGCACTGCCAAGATATGGACACTGTCATTCAGATAATACCTTGCATTCAAAAGGAATTTTTGTGGTGGGCTCAGGAATGTCACCTAAACAAAGGGGACTCTCTGTGACCCGGCCAGAGGCGAGTCAGATTCTAACGACAGATGCCTCAGACAAAGCTTGGGGAGCTCATCTAAATGGAAAGTGGATACAAGACACGTGGCCTGCCAGACTTCTACATCTACATATCAACTTGAAGGAGATGTTAGCAGTCCAATTTGCATTAATAGCTTTCAAGGATTTACTTCTTCCAGGGCAGGTGTTGATTCTAACAGACAACACAACTGTCATGTGGTACATCAACAAGCAAGGGGGAACACATTCTTATCCTCTGTGCAGACAAGCACTGATTTTGTGGGAGACTGCTCTCAGTTTACAGCTAAATCTTCAGGCAAGGTTTTTCCCGGAGCACAGAACTCCTTAGCAGATGTGTTTAGCAGACAAATTATGGATCCCCACGAGTGGAAATTGGATCCTCATGTATTTCAGAAATTGACAGTGTCATGGGGAACTCCAGACATAGATCTGTTCGCTTCTCCACTAAACTACCAGCTGCCAAAGTTTTGCACAAAAGTTTTCATCCCACAGCTTGGAAAGTGGATGCTCTTTCATTCAATTGGAGCAATCTTCATGTGTATGCCTTTCCACCTCTGCCTCTCCTCCCAAAGGTACTTCTGAAGGTCAGACAGGACAAGCCAAAGATGATTTTAATAGCTCCAGATTGGCCTCGACAGCACTGGTACCCACTACTGAGAAGTCTGAGATGCAGGAGCCTCCATGGCCTTTACCTTCGATTCCACACCTGCTGTCTCAGGAGAACAGTCATTTACTCAATGTCAAACTTCACTCCCTTCACCTGACAGCCTGGCATATTCTGTTTTAAACCCTGGAGGGTCTCAGCTTCCACAGCAAGTTTTGAATGTTATTTTGGAGGCCAGAAGGCCTAGTACAAGGAAAGTGTACGCAGATAAATGGAGGAGATTTTTATTTTGGAGTGCAGCAAAAGCATTTGATGTTTCTAAGCCTAATTTAAGTGTGGCTCTTCAATATCTTACTGAGTTACTGGACAAAGGTTTGTCCTTCTCTTCTATCAAGATTCATGCTGCAGCAATTTCTGCTCACTATGACTGTGACCCACCATTGTTTTCTCATCCTTTGTTTAAGCAATTCCTTAGAGGGGCAAAGAATATAAGACCCCCACGGAGAGCTCCTACTCCTGCTTGGGATCTCAATTTTGTGTTGGAGAAACTCACTCTACAACCTTTTGAGCCTGCAGCTACTGCTGAGTTGAAATATTTATCATGGAAGACTGCTTTTTTGTTGGCCATTACCTCTGCGAGAAGGGTTTCTGAATTACAGGCCCTTATGGCAGTTGAGCCTTTCTTAATTTTCCATAAGGATAGGGTATCTTTAGTACTAATCCTTCCTTTATGCCTAAAGTGGTTTCTAGTGTGGCTTTAAACCAAACTATTCATTTGCCTACCTTTTATGCAAACCCCCAAAATAAAGTGATTTTGCACACTTTGGATATACACAGGCAGTTGCGATATTATTTGAGCAGAACTAAAGGGTTCAGGCAGTCTCAGCAGTTATTTGTTTCTTTTGCTTTGAGTTCTCAGGGCAAGCCTGTGTCAAAACAAACTATTTCTAAGTGGATTGGGTTGTGTATTGCTTTCTGTTATTCCCATCATGGTAAGGAGATTCCAGCTGGGATTAGGCCTCATTCCACTAGGGCTACGGCCACTTCTACAGCCTTTCTAAGGGGGGTAGCAACTAAGGATATTTTGGAGGCTGCTACTTGGAGTTCAGTGCATACTTTCTCTAAGCATTATCACCTTCCACTTTACTCTAAATCGAGGGCTGGTTTTGCCACTGCAATTTTACAGGGCATTTTGGCAGCTCCTACTGCCTTTTAGTTGTGCCATCCTCCCTTACCTCTGCTCCTCCCTTACCTCTGCTTTTGGATTCTACCCAAGTGTAAGGACTGCAGCAATGTGAGATGAAGAACATAGTACAGTTTTGTACCTACCATAAATGTAGATGTTCAAGATCCACATTGCTGCAGTCCAATTTACCCTCCCTCCTTCCCCTCTGTAGTTAGAGGCGGTTGTGTGGTGTGGGTTGTACATATTGTAAATATTGTATATATTGTACATATAGTTAGTACACGGGTGTTTGGTTGTTTTTTGTTGTCTTTTGGTTTTGACCTTTCTGTTTAGGGTCTTCTGACATCTGGGGCAAGAAAAGACTGAGGATATGACGTCGGTCATGCGCATATGTACCCTGACGTCCTGATGTCAGTCTTATGCGCCTTGACCGACGTCAGCCTAATACTTTGATATTCGGGCCGACCGAGGACAGCGGACTACCCAAGTGTAAGGACTGCAGCAATGTGGATCTTCGAACATCTACATTTATGGTAGGTACAAAACTGTACTTTATGTACTCACCATAACGTTCCATCTGAGTAGGTAACTTCATTTGTCAGCAACCAGCCCTCCCTCCATCCCCCGGATCTTTAGTTCATTCTTGAAGGATCATGATATGTCACTTTCCAGATGACATCAGGTAGAACGTTCAAGTAGTTTTTCCTTATGTTATAGTAATGTTCTATGATACTACGGCAAACTCTGTCTGAGGGTTAGAGGGATTTTGCGTAGGGGGGAGGAGCTTGGAGCTTGGATCTTTGGCTAGGAAAGCTGCCGGCTCAGATCAGATACCCACAGGTTGCTGACAAATGAAGTTACCTACTCAGATGGAACGTTATGGCGAGTACATAACTTCTTTTTTCATCTGATGAAGATGACTCATCTGGGGATAAATCATTGGCATACTCGGCCAAAATTTCATCTCCCTTAGGATATACTTCCCCAGAAGAAGAATCAAGTGGTATAGATTCTCCAGGGGAGGATGTCTTTTGTGGAAACCATTGTTAAAATGAGGGAGTTCCCAGATTTCAAAGGAACTACCCCTCTAAAACCCCCTTTGTAACGAAACCCTCCAGAACTTGGTCATCAAAGGGGAAAAGAGATACTAGGAAGCAACATTCAAGCAAGTCTTCAACATCCTCTCCTGCCTGCAGAAATGAATCTTACTGGAAGAACCAAATACTCAAGGTTTGCAAAAGTTAAAAAATAATACAATTTATTTTGACAGAAATATGTAAGCGCTTTCACGGTTCTAAAAGGCCACTTCATCAGACAGTTACAATGTATCAAAACAAAACTATTTAAATCCTACAAAATGTATCACATGACATTCAGTGTGCTTGTATCTTAAAGGGACATATCCCTTAATGTATTACTCATATTAGTAAAACAATATTGAGTGTTATGTAAAAAAGCAAATCATAATTAATGCATCACTGCTATTAGATAATAATAAAAATAAAAAATAAATAATAAAAAATGAAAAGCAATAAAAATAGAGCGAGATAAAAACTTAATGACAGCCTCTAAGTAAACAAATTGACTACAGCATATAATACATAATACACCAAATATGAATCAATACCTGCCAGTATAAAACCTATAAGAATATAAAGCACTATAACTCTCAACAAACTTAGTTAAATATGCATCCAAACTGTTGGGTATATAATAAGATATGTTGAAAACATATATAAATAGACCCCTAGTGCCTCAATCTCCATGCCTTCAGCATGGGTTTGAGGGGTACATTATCATTAAGACCCATAGCCTGATGAGCACCTAACCTCAGTATCCATTCCATTTCAGCAGCCTCAGTACGGTTTATCAAGTCACCTCCACGTACATCATCATTTGTAACATGTAAAATCTGAAATGGGTTATGTCTGTCTGTAAAGTATGTTTGGCCAAAGCACTATAGTCATGGCCTTTGAGTACAGTAGATGTGATCCCTGATTTTTTTCTTTGAGGTTTCTGTTTGTTTTCCCCACATGAAATTTAAAGCACCTACAACAGTGGGCCAAATAAACAACATTCCTGGTAGAACAACTAGCACTAGCCTTAATGCTTCTTAGGTGGCATGTTTCAGAATGCTGAAAGTATCTTGACTCATCAATATATTGTCAAAGTTGTTACAATGGTTGCATTTGAATGTACCATTCATTCTCATGGAGTATGGAACCTTTGCCCTCTGAGAGCACAATCTTTGTTTTAAGTTCCTCATATTGCTATACACAAATCTTGGACCTCTTTCCAAAAATTCTGAACTTGGTATCTGTCTCCAAGATATGCCAATTGCTTGAGATATTTCCCACATCATTTACCCCTTTAGCAAATGGAAGCACTGTAGGTGGACATATATTTTTTTGATCCACATGTATCTTAATTGTGGAAATATTTTCAGCATAATAGGGTCTACCCCTCCTTTTCCTCTCATCACGAACCTTGCGACAGGCCACTTCTAATTCTACTTCATTATAGCCCCTGGAAATGAATTCAGCTTTCAGCTCATAGAGCATCAAGGTTAACAAGTGAATATCATAATTTAGATAGGAGCTTATAAGTGCCTGTTCAGTGGCAATATTACCAGAAATATGATTGGGATACATACTAGTAAATAGGATGGTCTATAACATTTCTTTCTGTGCATGCAAGTACTAATACTTCCTTTAACCTTACTAATATTCACATCCAGGTAGTTAATATCTTGTGATGAACATGTCATGGAAAACTTCAAAAATGTACTGCTGTTATTAAAATGACAAACAGCATCCTCTAGACGTTCCTTGTCACCTTTCCATGCAATAAACAGATCGACAAAACGTCGATATATGATAACTTTTTCATTCCATTTACCTAAAGCATTCAAATATTCCCATTCAGACATGACCAGGTTTGCATATGAATTGGCACAACTTGTGCCCATAGCTACACCTGATCTCTGCCAATAACGATCACCTTGAAACAAAAAGATATGCTCCAATACTAGTTCAAGTAGCAGGCGCAGATCATCACAAAACACATTGGTAAACAAGCCACTTCTTTGCATGGCAGTTTTTGCCATGACAATACCTGCTTCATTGGGAATGCAGGTGAACAATGACACCACATCCAATGTAACAAGATAGTCAACATAATTTACGTACTTGTTGTTAAAGCTGAGGTATAAATCCCTCAAAAAGTGTTCTGTGTCCTTGAGGATAACCTCAATTAACGCTAACACTTTTTTAAGCAGTTTATCCAGGAAAATGGACATGGCCTCTGTAAGCCAGCCCCCTCCTGCTACAATAGGCCTGAAATCAGGTTCTGTAGGATTCTTAACTATTTCAGGCCACCTGTTGATGTTGGGCACCACTGGTGACTCAATTATAACATGAAAATCAAATATATGAGAACGAATGGTACATTCAAATGCAACCATTGTAACTATTGCCAATATATTGATGAGTCAAGATACTTTCGGCATCCTGAAACGTCATCTATGGAGCATTAAGGCTAGTGCTAGTTCTACCAGGAATGTTGTTTATTTGGCCCACTGTTGTAGGTGCTTTAAATGTTATGTGGGGAAAACAAATAGAAGCCTCAAAGAAAGAATCAGGGATCACATCTACTGTACTGTAAAGGCCATGACTATAGTGCTTTGGCCAAACATACTTTACAGACAGACATAACCCATACTTTCTTATTTCAGGTTTTACATGTTATATATGATGCACGTGGAGGTGACTTGATAAATCGTACTGAGGTTGCTGAACTGGAATGGATACTGAGGTTGGGTGCTCATCAGGCTATGAGTCTTAATGTTAATGTACCCCTCAAACCCGTGCTGAAGGCACGGAGGTTGAGGCACTAGGGGTCTATTTAATGTATGTTTTCAACATATCTTATAATATACCCAACAGTTTGGATGCATATTTAACTAAGTTTGTTGAGAATTATGGTGCTTTATATTCGTATAGGTTTTTATACTGGCAAATATTGCTTCATATTTGGTGTATTATGTATTGTATGCTGTAGTCAATGTGTTTACTTAGAGGCTGTCATTAAGTTTTTATCTCGCTATATTTTTATTATTTTTCATTTTTTTATTTTTTTTTTATTTTTATCATTATCTAATAGCAGTGATGCATTAATTATGATTTGCTTTTTTACATAACACTCAATATGGTTTTACTAATATGAGTGATACGTTAAGCAATATGTCCCTTTAAGATGCAAGCACACTGAATGTCATGTGATACATTTTGTAGGATTTAAGTAGTTTTTTTTTTAATACATTGTAACGGTCTGTGTTTTTTTTTTTTAGAACAGTGAAAGCGCTTACGTATTTCTGTCAGAATAAATTGTATTATTTTTTAATTTTTGCAAACCTTTGGGTATTTGGTTCTTCCTGTAAGATTCGTTTCTGCTGGCTGCTGGGATTTGGTTTTTATTTCTACACATTTGGATTGGATTTTTTGCTTCATCCTCTCCTGCTGGTCAGAACCATCCCTTTCCGAGTAAGCCAGATAGTGTGCGACTACCAGCCTTCTTACTGCAATACCCCTCTTTCCTTTCCCTTTTTTTTCCCTGCTGGGAAACTGATCACCTAGGATTCGTGGGTTGTTTCAATCCTTTAAGGATACTTCATGGTGTGGAAGACTCCACCTTCCTTCAAGGGTATTCCACATCCCCCAGAAGAATAGCTGGATTACTTTCCCCAAGTCCTTTCCAGTCGTCTTTCTCAGGATACCATTCAGGAGGTGCCACCTTCCCCGATAGGGAAAGGGTTTTACTCCAGGATACTTGTCACACCTAAACACCTTCCTGGAGGTTCCCACTTTCACACGTTATCCTTAAACACACTCTACTTCCCCTCATCCTTCTTCAGGCCTACATGGTGTTTCTGGACATCAAGGATGACTACCTCCACATTCCTATCCGTCCTCTGTTCATGACGTTCTTTGCTTTGCAAATACTTCCTCACATTTTCAATTCTCTGCCTTGCCTTTTGGATTGTCTACAGCTCCAAGGGTCTTCACAAAATGCTTAGCTCTTGTGATAGCCTTTTGCAGACTAAGGGGTATTAAGATTCTCCCATACCTGGATGACATTCTCCAGACACCCTTCAAGAGAATCTGTTCTTCATGGTGTCTCTGCTGGAGGCTCTGCCATTCACAATCGGCTTTGAAAAATCTGTCATGTTCCCTTCATAAGACCATGGTTTTCTAGGATGCAGAATACAAACAGACTGGATGTTGGATTCCTTACCTCTCCAGAGGGTTCTCTCTCTCAATGCCTACTTCAGGCTCTCTTGCCTCTCGAGTTCTTGACTACCAGGGAGTTTCTCTGCCTCTTGGGCTATATAGCATCTGCTATGCAGTGTTCTGTACAGACTCGGACATCTTGATGAATTATTTAATCGTAATTATTATTGAATCTTAATATATGAACCTATGAACATTTTTCCTGTAAAAACAGTTGAAATCTCTCCAGTATCTAGTTGCACACAAGACATCTATTTTTAGTGACAAGCACTGTCCACATAGTTACAAACCAGACAGTGATTGATATTTTCACTACAACAACCTAATCCAATAAAAAAGGGTCTGTTGCCATGGATATGAACTTTTACGGTCTCCATTACTGGATTGGTGGATACGGGCAATGTAGAAATTGTACAAAAAACACACCACAACTGTCCCCAAAAGGGAACCAGGAATTCTCAAACTGCAAAAAAACCCTGAGCACTGCTGTAGCTGCCAGTTCTTTCTCTACTTCGTCTGGTACCTCAGCCTCACAGGCCTTCAAAGGAATAACTCAGTAATATCCCAGCAGACCTTATATGTTCCATCTTAACATCAATTAACATTTTAATTACATTACTAGTATTTAAGGAATAAATAATTTAATTAAAGCTTAAAGATATACCCCCAATACTACACATCATGAATGCTTTAATGCCCACAAAGGGACTTTAGATTTAAAAAATGACATTTTTTGTGAAATATCACCTATTCCACATCCATTTGAATATCTTACATCATTTTTCACTATTAGATGTCAAACAAGAAAACATATTGACCCTCCCCTAGTAGAATTCTAATATAAACAAACTTAACATGATTTTCTTATCACTAAATACTATTTCATTGACACACGTACTAAATATATCCAGTACAATTATTCCTTGCATTATATTTCATCCCCAACTTTATCATCATACACCCAATACTTATTCCTCTCACATCTTAACTTCCTAAATATTAAATATAAATTCATGTGTCCAAAACAATATCCACAACTCCACCTGGCTTGTCACAAATTTACACTATACTATTGCCATCATAAACTTTAAAAAGACTACCTACGTCCCCCAGTCAATATCCAGATTAAGGCCCCTAGGGTATAAAGTGCCCAAATACACTATCAATTTGGTTTCTAACTTAATGAGCCTTCACTTGAATTCATCACCTCCCAAACTGCGGCTCTCATAGGGTGGTGCTAACACACTAAAGAAAAAACTATCCATGTTACCCCATGGATGCTGCAAAAATGTTGAGCCGCTGGGCTTTCGATCCTTATATTTCTTACATCTCCCAAATGCTCCAAAATTCTCAATTTCACCTTCCTTTTAGTTTGTCCCACATATCACTTGCACGGTGTGCATCCACATCCAATGATGTAGACCACCCCACATGAATCACATCTAAATTCATTCTTTATCCAAAACTTTTTCCCATTTATCATCCATCAACATTTTTCATTTTATCACACACTTTGCATGTACCTCATGGGAATGCACCCTTTCCTATTCCCTACATCATCCTTGGCCCTTGATCTCAACGACTCTTTCAGGTTGCTGAACTGAACATAGGAAAACATAACTCTATCTGGAAACAATTTCCCCACCATTTCATCCCTACAAACCACAGGCCAAAGGTCATTAACCCTTTCAATGCATCAGAGAAGGGAGAAAATTTAGTCACAAAAAAGACTCCATTCCATTATTAACTTCATTCTCCCTCATGAGCTTCTTGATGCCCACTAAAACAGCTAGATTTCCTTTTATAACTGGTCTTCCTTTTTAACTTTATTCAGTGCTTCACCTATGTGCCCTTCAGTATATCCTCGCTTAAATAACCTTTTTTTCACCATATCAAATTCTCTTTCCAACACCTTTTCCTCAGATGTGTTTGTCATAACTCTCCTGAACTGCCCATATGGAAGGGGTTTTATTAAATGTTCAGGATGTGCACTGCCCACCTCCAGAAAAGTGTCAGCAGCAGTCTCTCTCTGAAATGGCCTATACTGTAGACTGCCCCCTCCATCTACATAAAATTCTACATCCAAAAATTGCATATTACTCCTACTAGTTCTATAAGTAAATTCCAATCCATAGGTATTCCGACCAAGTAAACTCATGAATTCATCAAAATCACTAACTTCCCCCTTGCACACAAAAATCAAGTCATCTATGAACTGCTTAAACATAGCCACTCTGTTTTTAACAAAATCTGTTGGATACACAAACTCATTTTCAAAAAATGCCATGAATAAAATTGCATATGATGGGGCAAATGCTGCCCCCATCGCTGTCCCTTCCAATTGCAAATAATATTCATCAAAAACTAAATAATTATGCAAAGTATATTCCAGCAGTTGACAAATGTATGTAGTTTTCAGTCCTTCACCCATCATTTTTACTACTGTTTCCGAGCACATTCTAATATTAATGTTTGTGTAGAAAGACTTGACATCCACACAGGCAAGATAAAGGTTCGGATCCCAATGTACCTCTCTTATGCATTCCAACACATGAGAGGTATTCCTAATATATGATTGTACTCTGGGGAGAAACACTTTTAACTGGGAGTCCAAAAAGATGCCCAGGTTCTGTAAAAAAAAAAAAAAACTCCCCCAAAACTATCAGTCTACCAGGGGTGTTTGGTCATTGATTTTATGAATTTTAGGAATGACAAAGAACCTGGCATCTTTAGCATATTTTAAATGTAACTTTTTGACATCCCCACGATCAAAAAATCCCAGTCTTTCCCCTCTTTCCAATAATTCTAACAGACCATCATTGAGTTCTTTTATTGGATTGAAATGCAACTTTTTTTGTACACCTTACTATCCAACAACAAATCCATGGCCATGTTGTTATATTCATTCTTACTTAGAATCACCCAATTCCCACCCTTATCTGCCTCTCTGAAAATATATTGGTCGGTAACTTTACGCAACTGTTTTAAAGCAATCCATTGCTCTCTATTCAAATTCTATGTCTTGGAGCCTTTCACATACTTATAATATGCATTTTCCATTTGTTTACACAATGCACTTTCAAAAGCATTTATAACGTTTGAATTTTTGGGGGGTACAAAAGAACTAACATAGGGCACCTTGGGTATTTTCAATTTTCCATACCCAGTTGAAAAACCATAATCATTAACACAAGTTGTTACAGACATATCCATAAAGTCATTATCAGAGTCCCAATTGACAAACTGATTGTCATGAAGAGAAATGTCCAACAGTGCATCTTCCATAGAATATTGATTTGTTTCATACAGGGTAACCACTTCTGTCCCAGGCATACAATGCTGCTCCTTAGCACCAAAAAAATACCCTTAAATTTAATTTCCTGCAGAACGTTTTGATTTCATTTATAAAATTCACCAATGAGGGACAAAATGTCTGTACAAACTTTGTACACTTAAGCAGCACACTTGCCGCTACCTCAGTTAGTACAAAGTCCGACAAATTCACAATATTAAATTTCTTTTCTAGATCACTGCTTATTTCATTTAATAAATTGCTCCTAACATCACCATTGCAATGTAGAAATTGCCTCATGTTTGACAACCAGTCAATTCTCAAACTGACACGGTATGTGAGAGCTGTATTTACACAACGTCACTGGAGGCAAAGTTCTCGTATAAAAGTACTCCTAATGTCAGTAAGCTTGTCAGTAGTACACATGTTGCAGCCATCATGCACAATTTAAAGCAGACATATAGACCCATATATATTGTGGCACTTGCATGTAACCTTCCTAAACCCGAAAGACCTCCTAGACAAAGTACACATAAGAAATACCCTCAGTAGCCCCAAACTCACTCTTTCAGAACAACACCCACATAAACACAGAGCTACAGCTCATGGAGCCTCTGCCTCTAAGCCCATAAAGTAAGTAAGTAATCACACAATCCAACATTCTATTTATTGGAGACTCCATTGTGAGACACATTGATGTCCCCCCACATCAGTCTGAGTAAGGAGAAAGTTACGGTCAGCTGCTTAACAGGGGCTAGGATCCGCCACATTACACATGCACTCAGGTCATTGGATCACAATTACCAATATGACTCTGTCATAGTCCATGTGGAAGTAAATAACCTGAGATGCATCTCCCTAGACTATATGAAGAGAGACATCCTAGAGCTCTCGGAATATGCGTCTCAGGCTGGTATGAGCTTAGCATTGAACAGCATATTACCTTCTCCGAGGATGGTGCCACAATACGAACAAAAAATGATTGACTTTAATAATTGGCTTGGCTTCTGGTGTCATTCTAAGGGGGTGCAATATTTGTCAGCATAGAAGGAGATGGTCAACAGACCATGCTGCTTTGCCAGGGATGGTCTGCACCTCTCCCCTCTAGGTTTTTGAATATTGGCTAAAACATGGTCTTCCCCCATAGTGCCTTTTTTAAGGCCATGCCAAACTGAAGGTACTTTTGACATAGCAAAACAAAACCAAGAAAATTTAAAGGTGTTACTGCACAATATCAGGAGCATAAACAAAAAACTTCTCTCCCTGGAAGCTCTCTTTATCCTAGAGAATGCTGATGTCTGTGCGGTCTCTGTGACATGGTTTAGAGCTGTGGACAGCACACCAACAGTGCAGGGTTGTAATGCCTTCCACACATTTAGACCAGCTACTTCACAGGCAGGGACTAAAGGTGGAGGTGTCTCTATTTACATCAAAAATAAATGTACTTCAAGGATGGTCAAACAGGACAATGCACTTGAGCTGCTCCATGTTCAAATCACCATAGGTAAAGTCCAATACCACTTCCTTGCAAGCTGTAGGTGCCCTTCTATGACTCAGGAAACCCATACCATACATTTAAACTTATTAGAAACACTAACCATCCAACCCAATACCATTATTCATGGGTGACTTTAATTACTCCACTATTAATTGGGAATCCTATACATAATCAAATGTACATGCACAGAGATTCCTGGATTTTGTGAACACAAACTCCCTGGACCAACCTGGGGTGAAACCATACTGGATCTGGTCCTCACTAATATGGGAGAGTGCTGCACACTCACTCACTGTAATGCCTTCCCTGGTAAGGTCAGACCTCAGAATGTTCTCCTTTGAAGTAAAAATAAAACCTGGACCCCCAGCTAAACTGGGAATATTCAGGAACTATTCTAAGGCTAACCACCTGCTATTAAGTGAGAACCTGGCAAAATGTCAAGCCCCTGTAAACCCCGAGAACACTTCTGCCTATACAGAACTGTTCACAGAAACCCTTTACAAACATGTTAATAGCTACATAGAGGCAGCTGTACCTACCAGGAAGAAGTACAGACCTAACTCAAACAAGCCACCCTGGTGGAATCACAAAATCAATAACTCGAAAAACAAGCCACTGTGGTGGAATCGTGCAACAGGAGGAGGAAAATCATGGCAAAAATTAGGAGGTGCAGCACCCAGCAGGATAAAAGCACTTGCATTAAACTAAACAAGCAGCTCTGAGGACAACTAAAGTGTACCAAAGCCAAATTTGAATCAAGTTTGGCCTCCCAGGCCAAGAACAACCACAGGTCTTTAGCTATGTCTGCAACCTCAAAGACAATACACAGTTGTGTCCAGAGCTCATTGTAAATGGAGCCACCTATACTGAACCAGAAGATACAGCAAACCTCCTGGCTGATAAATTCAGCTCCAACTTTGCTCCTCTCTCACCCTTAACCTTCCCTCAGGAAATGTCTTCAAGTATAACTCCCCCTACTATCACTAGGGAACAGGTCCTTAATGCTCTCTCTAAGACCAAGGACAATGCATCAGTGGGCCCAGACAATTTTCCAGGATGCCTTCTAAATAGCATGAAACATGACCTATCAGGACCTCTGGAATTACTGTTTAACTGTAGCCTCCAAACAGCCTTTGTGCCTCATGAATGGAGAAAGGCAACAGTCCTCCCTCTGCACAAAGGTGGGCCATCTACAGACCCACAAGTCTCACTAGTCTTGTATGTAAAGCCATGGAAAGAATTATCATGGAGATGACCAATAGAGATTATAGTAAACCTGTCGACACTGGACCCAACCCAGTTTGGTTTCGTCAAGGGCAGATCATGCCTACTCAAACTGGTGGACTACTTTGAGAAGGTGACCAAAGCAGTGGATGAGGGCAAAATCGTTCACATTGCCTGCCTTGATCTGGCCATGGCATTTGGCACAATACCTCACTCAGGCATTGCTGACAAACTCAAGAGGTTGGGTACAAACCCGTATGTCACCAGTGGATAGCCAGCTGGCTCACAGACAGGACCCAGGAAGTTAGAATTGGGGAGTCTATCTCTACAAAGTGGCAAGTCACAAGTGGAGTCCCTCAGGGAGCAGTCCTTGTACCGCTCATTTTTGGCATTATTTCTCAGAAGTGAAGGGCCAATGTTAGTGGTTTCTGGCTGACTAAAGTTGCAGATGATTGCAAATTGGGAGCGGTTATTGAATCTCCCACTAACACAAATGTTCTCCAGGAGGGGCTGACGCAGACGACTGTTGTCAGAGTCCTGGACTAAAACTAAATGCCAAGAAATGCATAATGATATCCTTTGGGAAGTCGTCCATCCCTGGTAACGATCATATTGACAACACACCCCTTAGAGTTGACCCAGTAATCAGGGACTTAGGGACACACAGATAATAATCTAGCCTTTGATCATCACGTGTACAGTGGTGAGGAAATCACTTATAAACAAAGGTATGGCATCCAAGTCCAAGGAAGTCATTGTTCCACTGTATTTGGCATTCGTCAGACCTATAATTATTACAATTCCCCCTTTGCTATGTACATAACCAGGCCTATTCAACAACTGAAACGTCCACAGAGGTTCCTCACTAAAAGAATACAGGGCATAAGTAATTTGCCATGTGCAGACTGCCTCAAGGCCCTATCCCTGTGTTCTGTCTCCTACAGGCTTTTGAGGGGAGATCTATGCCTGGCATACAGGGCATTGTCAGACCCTATTCTAGAACTCCTGCATTTCCACAAAACAAGCAGTACCAGAATTGCCCATTTTAAAGACTTAAACCTTGCCTGTGATATAAATAGGACCTGCTGGAGAGAGAGGTATGTATCCCAGAGACTACCCCTTCTATAGAACAGGCTCCTCATCCATTTGAAACAGAGTTCCTTCCTAATCCAATTCAAGTGCAACTTGGACAATTGGATGGGAAACCAGAAGTTCATCCATGGTTTGGCACCTTTCTCTCTGATGCAAACGGGTAACCTGTAAATGGTTCATCTCCCAGGTCCATGCTTACACTTATCAAAGGTATCAGAACTTGTCAGAGATTTGGGATGCATGGCTAGGCTTAAAAAGGCTCTTGTGGTTGCTAGCCTATTAAACGCCTATGAACCTATACCCAAGCTGCACATGAAATTCCTGGGGTACCTCAGGTCAGTATGGATGCAACACGCTCATCCACTGGAGTTTATTCTCTTTCTTCCCTGCTTGAAGAAGGAACTGAACTGGTAGATTCAGCAGGTTGTCTTGAGTCCAGGCCTACCCTTAACAGCTGGCCCTTCCCACGCGGGAGCAGTTCACAGACACTGTAGACTTGGGATGGGGAGCAACCCTGGAAGGTTCAAGATGTATGGTCTCCCTCCCAAAAGAGGGAACACACAAACATAAAACAGATGAGAGCACTCATTTTTGCTCTGTTGATTTTCATATCCCCTCTTATTCTTCCAGGCACCCTAAAGTGGTTCACAGAAAACACCACAGTCTTTTGGGATGTCAACAAGCAGGGAGGGACCAAGTCTCATCTCCTGTGCAGACTGGCTCTCCAAGCTTGGGAATTAACCTCTGAGTCAACTCCCCCTGCAAGCAGTCTACATTACCTCCACTCAAATGTTGTGGCAGATGCATTGAGCAGATCCATGACTCAATCCCACGAAAGGATGTTACACAGGGATGTGTTTCTGGGCATTGTCCATCAGTGGGGTATGCCTCTGATAGCTCTCTCCACCTCCTCTGAACAGACGACTTCCACATTTTTGTGCCAGAGTTCCCCATCCTCTGAAATGGAAGGTGGATGCCCTGCCTTTCTGTTGGAAGGGGATGTTTGTGTATGCAACCCCCCCCCTCCAAAAAGTCCTGTTGAAGATCCAACAGGAGCAACCAAAAAACTTGTTGGTGACTCCCTTTTGGCCAAGACAGCACTGGCCTCCCCCTTCTGCATTTAGCAGTGGGCAGTCATCACAAGTTACCTGTCAGAGTGGACCTACTCACACAGGACCAAGGGGTGTCTAATACATCCACAGATGTCAACCCTGCAACTGACTGTGTGGGTGATAGGGTTTTGATCCCTTTCAGATACCTTTTTCCGAGGACATGCTCAAGTTCTGCAGGAGGCCAGAAAACCAAATACTATGAAATCCTACATTTCTAAATGGTAAAGTTTTTCCATCTGGTGTCTTTCTAAGGACCTACAACCACTGCTGGTGAATGTTTTAGTGGTTCTGTCTTACCTGTGTGAATTATTGAAGAGTAGATTGTCATACTGTTAAGTAAAAGCTCATCTTTCTGTAATCTTAGCATGTCTGCCTATGATTTCTCCCTTGGCTTCAAGGTTGTAAGTTAAACTTTTCCTGAAAGGCATTCTTCATGTCAGACCACCAAGGAAACCAGTTCCTGCTCCTTGAGATCTAAATTTGTTCTAGAGAAACTTACTTTGGCCCCTTTTGAACCAGCAGGTTTTTCTTGTCTTCAGCATTGCACTTGGAAAGCAGTGCTTCAGGTGGCCATCACCTCTGCCAGAAGGGTCTCAGAACTGCAAGCACTGATGGCCTCTTCTCCCTTTGTGTTCCACAGGGATAGGGTCTCCTTATGCACTAATTCCTCCTTTATGCCCAAGGTGGTGAATGAGTTGTCACTCAGTCCATTAATCTGTCCACTTTTTTCCCCTCTCCCCAATCCTCTAGTGAGGGGATTTTACATGCCTTGGATGTGCATAGACAACTCAGATTTTATTTAGACAAAACCAAGCCCGTTAAAAAATCTGATCATCTTTTTGTTTCCTAGCATCCTAGGCTTCTGGACAGGCCTTTTTCCAAGCAGACTATATTCACTTGGATTTCTAAAACCATTTCTTTTGCTGTGTGTCTCATGGGAAAACTCCTTGCTTCTCTAGCTAAGTCACATTACACTAAAGAGCTCAGCTGTGTCCTTTTCTGGTGCTTTTTACAAAGGTCTGTACACCTCCTCCATATTAGAAGCAGCTACCTGGTCCTCTGTACACACTTTCACAAAACATTATAAGTTGGGTGGCATTTCCAGGTCTAGTGCTGGTTTTGAAAGGGCTATCCTGCAGGGGTTTGTAGGTAGTGCTACTGCCTCTCCGCCCAGTTCTTTCAGCATGAGCTTTGGTGTTCTCCCTCCATATTGTGAATACTACAACACATGAATAGGACAAGGAACAGTTTTATGTAAAAATCTTACCATAACCATAGAGGTCCTTCTTTTCTCTATATTGCAGTGTTCTTTGGATGCTTGGATGTAGGATCTAAATTGCCCAGGCATTGTAAGACCTTACTAAGTTTAATGCTAAAAAAGCAATTGGTGGAAAACTAACATTAAAAATGAAAACCAACTGTAGGTAAAGTACTGAATATTGTAGATGAGATAGATAAACTAGAAGTGGTAGCTTTAAAAAAGGAAGGAGAAATTTATATAGAAATAAATGGACTTTGTAGGAACAATACCTGCAAAATTGTGATCAGGAGGAGCGAAGTTTGAGATGGTAGGAACTGATGATTGTTAGGGAGGTAACGAAGGGATGTGTGTGGGGTGATAAGATAATACTTTTCTTATTGATGACCAGTGTCCATAAAGGACATGGGGACCAGAGCTGGGGTAAATTTATGATTTTCCTTCCATTTGTCAAGGTTTTGTTTGAATAGAGTCAGGGATGAACTCTTTCACATGGATGGGGAACCTATTCTATAGTGTGGAGATCATGTGGGACACATCTGTCTCTTCAGCATGTTCCGTTTCTGCACAAGCAAAGTTCATATCTCTGGATTTAATATTTCTGGTGCTGTTTGTTTTGTGCATGTGCGACAGATCCATCAGAGCAGAGTCTGAGGAAGCTGTATAAGCCAGGCAAAGATCCTGTTTAAGCAGCCTGTAGGAGACTGAACACAGAGGGGCAGAGCCCTTTAAGTGATTAGTGTAGGACAGGGTTTTCATGCTCTGAACTCTCCTAGTGAAAAATATTTGCGGGTGTTCCAGCTGTTGCAACTGCCTGGTTAGGTGCATGACAAAATAGAGGATATTGCTGTGTAATTAGCTGAGCAAAGTAGAATGACTTCTTAACTGCTGTTCTTGCATGGTGGCAAAGGATGTCTTGTTTGCAAATGTACATAGATCTCATTGATTGTTTAATTTTAATAGGTGGGTTGCAATTTATGTGGTATTCATTTGGGATGCGTGTTTCCTAAATGAAAATTATGGTACAGAGTTGAGCTTGAGCCCACAAAGGAATGGTTAAGTCTTTGTGTGTGAACATTATAATTAATACCACTGGGCTTAGTCTTTTGCAAACTTGGCTAGCTTTAAACCTTTGATGCCTACCCTTTTGTAAAAGAAAATGCCAAGTGAGAGGGAGCCCAGGACTGAGAACTTTAGATACCACTAGCAACATTTCTTTGTGTAGAAAAGGTACCACTAATGCTCACTATATGAGTTTTATTAGTGACTCCATTAACTCTCCGTTGCATGACTCGAGGGCTGTTTAGGCAGGTGAAATTGACAATAATGCCAACATAGAGAATTGTGTCAAAGGCCTGTGCCAAGTCGCCTGGGTAGTATGAACAGACTAGACCCTGACTGGAGTGGAGCTTCAGTGTCTCATTGAGGAGTTTGACTAGTGTGGATTTTGTGAAGGGTAGATATGTTTACTCAAATTCATTAGGGTTGTGGTATTCAAGGTCACCTATTTCGTCATTTATAAATTTGACTGATGCATTCCATGGCCTTGAAAAATAATACTAGAGTCCAGTGAGTCTGAAGTTTCCATGGTCTGTGGTAGAGCCACCCTTACATAGTGGCACTAGTGTGGCATTTCTCCAGGCATTTGGTATGTCACCAGTGAAGAGGCAAAGGATGAATAGATTTGTGAGGGGTGAGCAGAGCTGTGTTTTGGATTGATTAGAGAGCCAGATATCCTATCCGGGTCCACAAAGATGGTAGTTTGGTATAATGCTGAATGAACGTGCTCTAAACTTTCTGTTGGGAAGACTAGTTAGAAGAGCAATGGGAGAATAAAAAGGCAAGTGATAGGATGAAATTGAAGCTGAATATGTCCAGCAGGATGTTGGCAGTGTCCTCCAGGTCAGAATAAGTTATTGCCATTAGGGATTAGTATGCTACAGTACTGAGTGTTGCTTCTGAGTTTTCTGATGTAGTTGACTTGTGATTATCCTTTTGAAGAGTTGTCTGTTTTTACTTAACTTGTTTTACAATTTCAAATGGTGCAGCTGAGATCTTTACTGATATGTTTTTAGATATCTTTACGATATGATGAAAGCAAATGTGTGAAGCATTTTTTTTGTCATACGGAGTTTGTGAGAACTTCACCTTAGCAGTTTGTTTTTCAATTTCCCCCTTTTCTTGCAATGGATTGGGGCAAATGACTTAGTGTAACACTTTAGATGCAAATTGGATTCAGAGTTGTATGTAGCAACTTTTGTTGCAAGTGGTTGATGTCACCTCTTGGTGGGGCAATTTTCGAATTTCTGCAGTCTGTTGGTAACTGATATGAGGTTGGTTCTGAAGCAGTGTCTGAATACTGAGGTTTCATATGCATAAAGGACTTGTTTCTAAGTGAGATGATAACAGCCTGCTGTACAAACTTCATTGAGGAGAGGGTGATGAATGATTAAGTGCAGATTGTGGTAGTATTATTAAGGTTAAGGTCAAGAAAATGTGTCCCCCTTGGAGAGGAGGAGGAGGACATGTAGGTTGAGAGGTATTCACCTTTAAAGCTTTGGAACTCTTTGTATTTGTCATTGGTTGTATGTCTCTTACAGAAGTTCTAGTTTTATAGATTGAGTTTAAGTTGTAGGCATGTTCTTTGGATGGGTTGTTAGTGGTCTTGTATGTGCTGCTATTTAGGCACCAGTACCACATGCATTACACCTTGGCAGATTTATTCTTACCCGTGGTTGGTGGCTCTTTTTCCACTTGTCTTTACCTGCAGTAATTGTTTCTATACTTTTGTGATGCTGTTTGAACAAGTGATTATCTTTGATGTTACTCCGTTTGCTAAAATGGCTTGCCTTTGCTTTTGGGAGCATGTGAATGTTACAAAATGTAGACTGTCAAATCTTTTTGGGTTGAAGCTTGGGATTCAAAAATCATTGTATTGAAAGCATTTTGAATTGTTAATTTCATCATTTATAACAAAATTAAACTGTACACTGTAAATAGCATAGTTAACAGACTTGCTGATTTCCTTGATGTTCATCTTGTTTCACTGTTGCAGTCATTACTCTTGGGTTATCCTGCTGGCAGGTTACCCGCAGTCGGCTTGAATTCCAAAGTCTTGGTTCGGCGTCAGTTGTTGTTGCCTCTTCCCTGACGTCAGTGCGACAGGGGTATAAAAGATGCAGCCGATGCCATTTTCTTCAGTCTTTCTTGCCGCGCAGTGCCCTAAGCAGAAGCAGTTCACAAGTGCTGGTGACTCCTGAGATTTTCTTGTACGAATTTCAGGTCCGAAGTCTTCATTTAAAGCTAAGTACCCCGTTGGGGAAACTTTTTTTCTTGCTCCAGACTGATGTCAGAAAAAGTTAATTGTATTTCTTGTGGGAAGCAAATACCTCATAAGGACTTGCATTCTTATTGTATTCCTTGCGTAGGCCCTGATCACGATGTAGCTAATTGCAGATTTTGTGCTAGATTTAACCAACTAAGCGTTGGTACAATTTTGCATTTCATTACTTTGGCCGAAGATTTAATTACACGATGTCTGATAGCCATCCGACTACCGCAATTCACAATAAATGCAAGGAAAAGGACAGGCATCCGAGGTCCAAAACTGATGACGAGGCTTCTTCTAAGCCAGTCGCCGGTTCTCTGTGAGGTGCTTTCGCAGCCCCTGACGCCCGCTACCTCAAAGCCGCAGGCTGCTTCCGACTCCCACGTGGCGCAGACTAGGCCTCTGGAAACTCAAGGTGTTGGACACTTGGAAAATATTCCCTCAGATGGGTCCGGAGCCGCTGAGCAGGCATCGGCTTCTGAGGGTGTTTTCAGGCCTACACAGTTGTATATAAAACCGACTAAAGCTTCAAAGGCGAAGACTAAAGCAAAACTAAAGACAAAGAAACAAGTGCAGCAGGCCCATGGACAGGCCTCCATGCCAAAAAAAAAGATGCTCAAAATGGCCGAAGACCTAATTACTTTGATCAGGGGTTCCCATCCCCCTCCTGAGAAGAGGCCTAGGCAAGAGAGAGTATATGAATCTTCAGATCAAGTTTCCATTTCCTCTGACTCTCCTCCTGATCAAGAATACTCTCTCCCTCCCTATGAGGATTCCGATGCTGAAGAATCTATCCCTTCAGCCTCCCCTCCTGAGGATAATTCTTTTGGGGAAACCCTGCATACCATGAGGGAGCACTTCCACTGGGAGAGCCAAGACGACTCAGAATCTAAGAAAAGGCTTAGAGATTTTCTTTTACTACCTCAGCACAGGCCTCTTGCTATCCCTCCTGTTTTAGACATTGTAGATGATGTATTTTCAGAGTCAGGCCAGTCCCCTGACTCTTTACCCCCTGCACCTGTTAAGCCAGACAGATACTACAGGGTTCCAGATTCACATAAATTTCTTTATAAAAACCCTACTGCTGATCCAGAAACTATTTCTCAGGGTCCCAAAGGGGTCAAGGCTTCCACTGCAAAAAAAACCTATCCCCTCTGATAGGGATTCAAGGGCAGTGGACAGATGGGGGAAAAAGGTTTACACTTCTGCTACCTTGACTGTGAGGGCTTTAAATTGTCCATTTCATATGCTTAAATATCAGCAATACTTATTGTCAACTGCTTAAATAGAAAATGTTAAATTCTGAATGTGCAGAAAACAAGGAAATGCAGGATTTATTGCATGCAACTGAACAAGTGGGAAAGCATACTTTGCAATGTGGTTTTGATTCTCTGGAGGCCTCTTGCAGGGCCGCTGTTATGGGTTTTGTCATTAGGCGACATGCTTGGTTAAAGGAACAGAATCTGCCTGATCATGTTAAAGCAAAATTATTAGATGCTCCATTACAGCATGATACTTTTTGGTGTTAAAGCAGAAGAGGCCTTGAAGAAAATGGAGGACAAAGAAAAATCTATGCAGACAGTTAATGATTTCTTACAGGTGCAGCCACCCAGATTTAGCAGGAACTGGCCTACAAAGAATTGGTCCTTTCCAGTGTCAGACAGGCCACAAAGAGGCAAATACAGACACCCCAGAGGCAGATCTCAGCCCCAAGGCTCATACAGGCCTAAGCAATGGGGCGCTTCTACCTCCAAAAGCGGAAAAGGCAAATCATAGCCATACAGGAAACGGCCCCAATGACTTTCCTCTGCCACTACCAAGTACTTATCTTTTGGCAGCCCCCTTAGGGGGGAAAACTAGCACTTTTTTCACAAAATTGGCACATGGTCACCCAGTACAAATGGGTCTTGAACATAGTGTCTCAGGGATACAGGTTCCACTTTCACACCCTGCCAAGTGCAAAAGGTATGCCAGACCTGCCACACAATCAATGGGCAGAGGCACAAAAGCAAGTTTCATCCCTCATGGACATGAGGGCCATTCAGCGAGTACCACAACAAGAGCAGGGACAAGGATTTTACTCGAGACTTTTCTTGGTACCCAGAAAGGACAAATCCTGGAGTCCAATACTGGACCTGTCTATTCTAAACACATTTCTGGACGTTCCAAAATTCAAAATGTTGACTCTGCAGCAGCTACTGCCCATGCTGGGCAAGAAGGCTTGGCTTGTAACTTTGGACCTAAAAGAGGCATACCTGCATGTCCCAATCAGATAATCTTGCAGAAGATACCTCAGATTCATAGCTGGCTCAATGCACTACCAATTCTCTGCACTGCCCTTTGGCTTATCTACTCCACCCAGGGTCTTCACGAAATGCCTGGCACCAGTAATTGCATTTTGCAGGCAGAGGAATACAAATATATCCTTATTTGGACAACTGCCTTATTCAAGCAGAGAACAAGGACATTCTACTAAAGCATCTGACATTTGTAAAAAGATTACTAATTTGCCTAGGGTACACAGTAAACGAAAAGAAATCAAAACTAGCACCCTCTCAAGAGATAATATTCCTGGGTGCAAGCTTAAATACAACTGCCCAGATGGCTTATCTCACGCCAGATAAACAAAGGCAACTGACTTCTTCAAAATGTTGGCAACAAAGACCCAGTTATCTGCAAGAAAAATTCTGCAGGCTTTGGGCTCCATGGCATCCTGCTAATTCCATATGCCAGACTGCATATGAAGAAACTACAATGGTATCTAAAAAGTGTTTGGACTCAACATTGCCACAGCCTGGAAACATTAATTACCCTCATTCCACAGCCTGGAAACATTAATTACCCTCATTCCCTGCCTGCAACAGGAGTTTCGGTGGTGGGCACAGGCCTGTCACCACAACAAGGGACAGCCATTCACTTCACCCACAGCCAGGTAGACACTAACAACGGGTGCATCAGATTATGCCTGGGGGGCCTACATGGCAGGAAAATGTATTCAGGGCACATGGCCCGCAAGCCAGATGCATCTTCATGTCAATCAGAGAGATGCTAGCTGTTCAGAATGCCCTGACTGCTTTCAAGGATCTACTTCATCCAGGACAACTACTGATAAAGATTGACAATACTACAGTCGTGGTACATAAACAAGCAGGGAGGCACACATTCTTACCTCCTCTGCAGACAAGCCATGACTTTGTGGGACCCAACATTGACTTATCAAGTTCACCTGCAAGCACAATTCCTGCCAGGAAAAATAAACACACTGGCGGATGAACTAAGCAGAAACCTCATGGATCCCCACAAGTGGAAACCGGATCCACAAGTCCTCAGCATGATAACAAGGAAATGGGGATGCCCAGACATAGATCTATTTGCCTCCCCTCACAACTGCCAACTACAGAGATTCTGCATAAGGACTTTTCACGAGCAAGCATGGAAAGTGGATGATCGTGTTTCACTGTTGCAGTCCATTACACTTGGGTTATCCTGCTGGCAGGCGACCCGCGGTCGGCCTGAGTTCCAAAGTCTTGATCCGTCGTCGGTTGCTGTCGCCTCTTCCCTGACGTCAGTGTGCCAGGGGTATAAATGTTGCAACCAACGCCATTTTCTTCAGTCTTTCTTGCCGCATGTATTGATTGAAGTGACCTAGTTATTGGCTGCTGCTTAATTCATGGTAGTTTATATGGTGCTGTGTTAGTAATTGCTCAATGGTCTGATGAAGCTGTATAGTGAAAGCGCTTACCTCTGGTCGACTACAATAAAGGAGTTTTTGTGGATGTTCGTGTTTCACTGCTGCAGTCATTACACTTGGGTTATCCTGCCGTCAGGCGGTCCTGCAGTCGGCCAGAGTTCCAAAGTCTTGGTCCGGCGTCGGTTGCTGTCGCTTCTTCCCTGACGTCAGTGCGCCAGGGGTATACAAGATGCAGCCGATGCCATTTTCTTCTGTCTGTCTTGCCGCACAGTGCCTGAAGCAAAAGCAGTTCGTAAGTGCCGGTCGGCTGACTCCTGACATTTTCAATTTACAATTCGAATTTCAGAACCCAAGTCTTCAATAAAGCTAAGTACCTTGTTGGGGAAACTTTTTCTTGCTCCAGACTGATGTCAGTAAAAGTTAATAATTGTATTTCTTGTGGGAAGCAAATACCTCCTAAGGACTTTTACTCTTACTGTATTCCTTGCCTAGGCCCTGACCACGATGTTACCAGTTGTCTGTTTTGTGCTAGATTCAATAAATGCACTATTAAACGTCGGTTTGATTTTGCTTTACATTATTTTGGCCGAAGGTTTAATTACATAATGCCATGTGAACAACCGATGACCGGAATTTATAAAAAAAAGACAAAGAAAAGGACAGGCATCCGAGGTCCAAAACCGACGACGAAGCCTCTTCAAGGCCAGTCGTCGGTTCGCCGATTCTCAGTGAGGCGCTTTCGCAGCCCCTGACACCTGCTACCTCAGAGCCACAGGCTGTAACAAACAGCCACGTGGAGACACTGAGGCCTGTGGATACTCAAGGTGTTGGGCCTACGGAAACTATTCCCTCAGATGGGTCTGGAGCCGCTGAGCAGGCATCGGCTTCTGAGGGTGTTTTCAGACCTTCACAGCTTACAATTAAGCCCACTACAGCAGCCAAGGCAAAGTTAAAAACACCATTAAAGACAAGGAAATAAGTACAGCATTCTCCAGAACAGTCATCCATGCCAAAGAAACAGATGCTTAAAATTGCCGAAGACCTAAATAATTACTTTAATCAGGGGTTCCCATCCCCCTCCTGACAAAAGGCCTAGGCAAGACACTGACTATGATTCCTCTGACCAGGTTTCCATTTCCTCTGATTCCTCTTCTGAACAGGGATATTCTCTCCCTCCCTATGAGGACTCCGATGCAGAAGAGTCTATACCTTCAGCCTGTCCGCCTGAGGATTATTCTTTTGTGTAAACCCTGCACACCATGAGGGAGCATTTCCATTGGAAGAGCCAGGATTATTCAGAATCCAAGAAAAGGCTCAGAGACTTCCTTTTATTGCCTCAGCACAGGCCCTTGGCTGTCCCCCCCTATGCTTGATATTGTTGATGTTTTTTCTGAATCCAGTCTGTCTCTTGATTCTTTACCCCTGCACCAGTCAAGCCAGACAGGTACTACAGGGTCCCTGACTCTCATAAATTTCTTTATAAAACCCCCGCTGCAGACCCAGAAACAATTTCTCAGGGTCCTAAAGGGGTTAAGGCTTCCACTGCTAAAAATCCTGTTCCCTCTGATAGGGATTCCAGAGCTCTGGACAGATGGGGGAAAAAAGTTTACACTTCTGCTACTGTAGCTGTAAGGGTTTTAAACTGCCAGTTTCACATGCTTAAGTATCAACAGTACCTCATGTCATTGTTAAAACAGAAAATGGTTTCAAATTCCGAAAGTCCTGACAGTAAAGAAATGCAGGATTTATTGCATGCAGTTGAACAAGTGGCAAAGCATACTCTGCAATGTGGTTTTGATTCATTAGAGGCTTCTTGTAGAGCCGCAGTTACAGGCTCTTATTCGAAGGCATGCTTGGTTGAAAGAACAAAGTTTACCTGACCATGTTAAAGTAAAATTATTGGATGCTCCACTACAGCATGATACTTTGTTTGGTGTTAAGGCAGAAGAAGTGTTAATGGAGGATAAAGCAAAATAAATGCAGAACAGTGAAAGATTTCTTACAGGTTCAACCACCTAGATTTAGCAGAAACTGGCCTTCAAAAAATTGGGCCTTTCCAGTGTCACAGGCCACAAATAGGCAGATACAGTTGCCCAAGAGGCAGATCTCAGCCCCAAGGCTCCTACAGACCTAAACAATGGGGTGCTTCAGCCCCCAAAGGAGGCATACCTGCATGTCCCAATCAGACAATCTTGCAGAAGATACCTCAGATTCATAGCAGGCTCAATACATTACCAATACTCTGCACTGCCCTTTGGCTTATCTACTGCGCCCAGGGTCTTCGCAAAATGCCTGGCACCAGTAATTGCATTTTGCAGACAAAAAGGAATTCAAATATATCCCTACTTGGATGACTGCCTTATTCAAGCAGAGAGCAAGGACATTCTTCTAAAGCATCTGGCGTTTGTAAAAAGATTACTAATTTGCCTAGGGTACACAGTAAACGAAAAGAAATCAAAACTAGTGCCCTCTCAAGAGATAATATTCTTGGGTGCAAGCTTAAATACAACTGCCCAGATGGCTTATCTCACGCCAGACAAAGGCAACTGACCCATTACTTTCAAATGATGGCAACAAAGACCCAGCTCCCTGCAAGAAAAATTCTGCAGGCCCTGGGCTTCATGGCATCCTGCATTCTACTAATTCCTTATGCAAAACTGCATATGAGGAAACTACAATGGTATCTAAAAAGTGTTTGGACTCAGCATTGTCACAGCCTGGAGACCATCATAACTTTAATTCCCTGCCTACAACAGGAGTTTCGATGGTGGTCCCAGGCCTGTCACCAAAACAAGGGACAGCCTTTCACTTTACCCACTGCCAGGCAGACTAACAATGGATGCATCGGATTACATCTGGGGGGCACATATGGCAGGAAAATATATTCAGGGCACATGGCCCAAGGAATAAATGCATCTTCACATCAATCAAAAAGAGCTGCTAGCTGTACAGAATGCCCTGACAGCTTTCAAGGACCTACTACATCCAGGACAACTATTAGTAAAGACTGACAATACCACAGTTATGTGGTACATAAACAAGCAAGGGGGCACACATTCCTACCCCCTGTGCAGGCAAGCCATGACTTTGTGGAACACAGCACTGACCTATCAAGTACATCTGCAGGCACAATTCCTGCCAGGAACAAAAAATACACTGGCAGACGAACTAAGCAGAAATCTCATGGATCCTCACGAATGGAAGCTAAATCCACAAGTATTCGGCATGATAATGAAATGGGGACACTCAAACATAGATCTTTTCACCTCCCCTCAAAATTACCAAATACAGAAATTCTGCAGAAGAACTTACAACTCTCAAGCATGGAAAGTGGATGCTCCATCATTCAGCTGGAAAGGCCTGACAGTCTATGCCTTCCCTCTGATGCCTCTTCTTACCAAAGTGCTACCAAGTCAGACAAAGGCCAAAAATGATCCTGATTGTCCCAGACTGGCCATGCCAGCACTGGTACCCAATCCTAAAGAGTTTGTCTCAAGGCCCAACTTGGCTTCTACCTCAAATTCCTCATCTGACACAACAAAACAATCCGATTCTGCACAGTCAACTCAGAACCTTAAACCTGGCAGCATGGCAGATAATGTAGCCACTCAGACTGCACCTCTCTCCAAAGCTGTTATGGATGTCATTTTTAGAAGCCAGGAGGTCCAGCACTAGGAAATCTTATGCAGAAAAATGGAAGAGATTCTGTGCTTGGAACCAGGCACAAGGGCTCGAACCACTTGTCCCTAATATACCTCAGATTTTACAATACCTGACTGAGATGCTGGACAAAGGCCTTTCTTTCTCATCTATTAAAATCCATGCCTTTGCCATTTCAGCTCATTACAATACGGAACCTCCTATTTTTTCACATCCTCTACTATGACAGTACCAACTTGGGATCTCAATTTTGTTTTAGAAAAACTCACACTGCCTCCTTTTGAACCAGCCAGCACAGCTGATCTAAAATTCTTATCATGGAAAACTGCTCTGCTCCTAGCAATAACTTCAGCAAGAAGAGTTTGAGTTACAAGCACTAATGGCTGTGGAACCTTTCATCATTTTTAATCAGGACATGGTTTCTCTTAGGACAAACCCAACATTCATGCCAAAAGTGGTCTCCAATGTGGCCTTAAACCAAACCATTCATTTACCTACGTTCTACCAAATCCCCAGAATAAAGGGGAGAAACTTCTGCATGCTTTGGACATACACAGACAGCTACGATTCTACTTGGACAAAACAAAAGCTTTCAGAAAAACTGAGCAACTGTTTGTAGCCTATGCTGCAGGATCACAAGGAAAGCCTATTACAAAGCAGACAATTTCAAAATGGATAGGACACTGCATCCGCTTCCGTTATGTACAACATGGCAAATCAGTGCCTAAGGGCATTAGACCTCATTCTACCAGAGCAGCAGCCACTTTAGCAGCTTTCCTCAGAGGCGTACCAACAAAAGACATTTTAGAAGCTGCAACCTGTAGCTCAGTGCACACTTTTTCACCAAGCACTACCACTTGCCTCTCTACTCTAAATTCAGAGCAGGCTTTGCCACTACAGTTCTGCAGGGCCTGGTAGCCTCTCCAAATCCAATTTAGACCCAGCCGCCCAACCTCAGCTTTGGGATTCTACCCAAGTGTAATGACTGCAACAGTGAAACACGATGAACATAGTACAGTTGTGTACCTACCATAAATGTAGATGTTAGTGTATTCACTGTTGCAGTCCAGGTTACCCACCCACCATCCCCCTTTTTTCTTTGCTGGGACTTTTCTGTACTTCTCAAATCTATACAATCTGTGGTGTATTTGCTTGTAGATGAAGGAAATGTTTATAGTAATAAGCATGTTTTGTGGCATAATTTTATCTTTCCAGCCTTTCTATCTGGGGGCACCTGACATCTGGGGCAAGAAAAACTGAAGAAAATCACGTAGTTTGCAACATTTATACCCCTGGCGCACTGACGTCAGGGAAGAGGTGACAGCAACCGACCCAGACCAAGACTTTGGAACTCGGGCCGACTGCGGGTCGCCTGCCAGCAGGATAACCCAAGTGTAATGACTGCAACAGTGAATACACTCTAACATCTACATTTATGGTAGGTACACAACTGTACTCTCTATCCTTCAGCTGGAAAAACCTAACAGTACATGCCTTTCCTCCACTGCCTCTCCTCCCCAAGGTACTTCTAAAGGTCAGACAAGGGAAGCCAAAAATGATACTGATTGCCCCAGACTGGCCACGCCAGCACTGGTACCCAATCCTAAAGAACTTGTCTCAAGGTCCAGCCTGGACATTGCATCAAATTTCTCACTTACTGACCCAACAAAACAATCAGATCCTGCACAGCCAACTTAGGACCTTAAATCTGGCAGCATGGCGGATAATGTAGCCATGCAGAACACTCCTCTTTCCAAAGCTGTGATGGATGTTATTTTAGAGGCCAGGAGGCAGAGTACCAGAAAATCTTATGCAGAAAAATGGAAGAGATTCTGTGCTTGGAACCAGGAACAAGGAATTGACACGTTTGTAACAAATATTCCTCAGATTTTACAATACTTAACTGAGATGCTGGACAAAGGCCTATCCTTTTCATCAGTTAAGATTCATGCCTCTTCCATTTCAGGGCTTTACAGTACGGAACCACCTATCTTTTCTCATCCTTTAATAAGGCAGTACCTCAGAAGGGCCAAAAACATAAGACCTCCAAGGAGAGCGCCAATACCTGCATGGGACCTCAATTATGTCTTGGAAAACCTCACACTGCCTCCTTTTGAGCCAGCCTCAATAGCTGATATAAAATTCTTATCCTGGAAAACAGCTCTGCTCCTAGCAATAACCTCTGCAAGACCAGTCTCTGAGTTAGTCACTCATGGCTGTGGAACCTTTTATCATTTTCCATTCAGACAGGGTTTCTCTGAGGACGAGCCTGACATTTATGCCTAAGGTAGTGTCCAGTGTGGCCCTTAACCAAACCAGTCACTTGCCTACCTTTTATCCAAACCCACAGAACAAGGATGAGAGACTTCTGCATTCTTTGGACATACACCGACAGCTACGCTTCTACCTGGACAGAACTAAAGCTTTCAGAAAGACTGAGCAACTTTTAGTGGCATATGCTGCAGAATCACAAGGAAAGGCAATCTCAAAACAGACTATTTCAAAATGGATAGGCCATTGCATTCGCTTCTGCTACTCGCAGCATGGCAAATCGGTGCCTAAGGGCATTAGGCCACATTCAACCAGAGCAGCAGCCACTTCAGCAGCCTTCCTCAGAGGAGTACCAACCAAAGACATCTTAGAGGCTGTAACTTGGAGTTCAGTGCACACTTTTACAAAACACTACCACTTACCTCTCTACTCTAAATCCAGAGCAGGCTTTGCCACTGCAGTTCTGCAGGGTCTCATAGCCTCTCCTAATCCTATTTAGCCCAGCCACCCATCCTCCGCTTTGGGATTCAACACAAGAGTAATGACTGCAACAGTGAAACACGATGAACATAGTACAGTTGTGTACCTACCATAAATGTAGATGTTCGAGTGTATTCACTGTTGCCGTCCAGGTTACCCTCCCACCACCCCCCTTTCTTTTGCTGGGCCTTATCTGTACTTCTCTATTCTATGCAACCTATGTGGTGTATTTGCTTGTAGATGAAGGAAATGTTTACTTTAGTGCATGCATGTTTGTTTGTATCTTTCGGCTTTTCCCGGTTAGGGGTCACCACAGCGGAACTCCGCTCCGCTAATGATTGGTAGTGGATTTTTACGTACTGGGTTACCAGCCCTGATGCACAACCTTCAATGAAGCACGCCCCATTCACGTATGCCTCCACACAGAAGACGCTCTAGCTGAGAATCGAACGGGACAACGTCTTGCTATGAGCCGACAATGCTACTGCAGCACCACCACCGCAGTAGTGCATGCATGTTTATTGGCATAATTTATTTAGCCTGCCCTTTTGGGGGGCACCTGACATCTGGGGCAAGAAAAACTGAAGAAAATGGCATCGGCTGCATCTTTTATACCCCTGTCACGCTGACATCAGGGAAGAGGCGACAGCAACCGACGCCGTACCAAGACTTTGGAATTCAGGCCGACTGCGGGTAGCCTGCCAGCAGGATATCCCGAGTAATGACTGCAACAGTGAGTATACACTAACATCTACATTTATGGTAGGTACACAACTGTACTTTGTACAACTGTAGTGTTGTCCTTTACAAAAACATTGGTTAGACTTTTTGTTTTTTTTTCTGGTTTTGCTGTATTAGTTTAATTTAGAGGGGAAGTTGGATGAATAGCTTTTGATGTCTGACATTTAATGGCTTGAGCTTCAGATCTGTTACATGATCCCCTCTTTACTTTGAGGGTGATGAACTGAATATTTATGATGTGTTCTAACAGCTCAGTTTTTCTGAATATTGAGATATGGGAAACAATCGTGTCTGCTTGCATAGTCCCATGTTTCACAGTGCACAACTCATAATATAACTAGAAGAGAAAAGTATAAATTAATTTTGACAGCCTGCTTATTGTTAGACTTGTTAGTGAGACTATTTAATTTTCTTAGTAAATCTATAAAAATATAGACAATTCTGCATATATTTTAACATTTCAGTTTGTGACATCTGGAGAAAGTGTGTTAACAGCTTAGTGATGTCAGATGGGTTTGATATATGCATATGTGTATAGGAATGGACAGAATAGAGATCCTGGGAGGAGGAAAAATGCCTGATTAATTAAGACTGATATTACACATTTCTTTCCTTTTTCTGTTACTGTTGCATGAACTGGAATTTGAATTGACCAGTTTTTGTATTTAACTTGCAATTTATTCAGGAGTGAGTTCATGCTTAAACACAAAATCAGTTTTGGGTGGTTCAGTTTGCATTGAGTTTAGGCCTTCACTGGCATTTTGGTAAAATGTTGAAATATATTTACTAGGTACAATATGTAATTCTTGGGCAGCCACGGTAGTGCAGCGGTTAGCATTGCTGCCTCACAGCAAGAGGTTCTCTGGTTCGATCCTCTGCTGGGGTGCCTTCTGTGCGGAGTCTGCATGTCCTCCCTGTGGTCACGTGGGTTTCCTCCGGATGCTCCAGTTTCCTCCCACATCCCAAAGACATGCCATAGGTGGATTGGACACTCTAAATTGGCCCTAGTTGTGAGTGTGTGCCTTCTGTGGAAGGCTGGGATGGCAACTCGACACTGTAAAACTCAACTGCCAATTATGAGCGGACAGGTGATCCGCTGTGGCGACCTCTAACTGGGAAAAGCCGAAAGAAGAAGAGGATTTACAATATGTAATTCTTGCTGGGGGTACTCCCCTTCAAGCCCTGTGTTGGGGACTGTGCCCACACCCATTACTTTAATGTTATCAGTGTAAAGTCTATACACTTTAGAGGGGTTTTACCCCTTCTGAGGTTGTGTGACCTTGGAGTTGAAATGTGCAAATGTGGATGGATGTGTAGCCCTGCATGTGGGCACACTGAAAAAAAAAATTAGGTAGTTTCGTATAACTTGAGCAATTGGTGAAATTAGTTGAATATGATGAATAGTGACCAAGTTGGGTATTAATCCATATTCAGAATTAGCCCTGAAAAATAGTTCTAAAAGCCGAAAAGCAATAAATACATTTTTGTTTAATTTCTGTACTTCAAATTGTTTGATTTGGATGTCTTATCAGATTTGAATGTTTTAAAATTTGTGAATAAAAAAGTTATCTTCTGCAGCAGATACTGGTGATTTGTAAGAAGTCTTGATTGCAATAATGTTTGCTAATAAAAACTTGCACCAGTTTTAGAACTTGCTGTATTTCATGTTTAGAATGCTAATGTCTTTTCTTTAATTGCAGAATGTGGATTTCTTGCTTTAGAACATTTTTGCCCTACAAGGATCACTGGGTCAGTTTGTCTTCAACATTTTCAACCCAAGTAGCATGGCTGAACTGAAAGTGGACAGTTTATGTCCAAATGTTGAAGTCTGCCTTGAGTGTGGCCAGCATCATCTGCTCGCAGAGAACCATTTGTACAATTACCAGGATGATGTCGATGATGAACTGGCTTGCCATATATGCCTTCAGCCTTTGCTTCAACCAATGGATACTCCTTGTGGACACACATATTGTTTTAAATGTCTGGAGAACTTTTTGCAAGAGCACAGTTTCTGCCCTATGGACAGAAAGAAATTAAATTTCCAACAGTGTAGGAAGTCTAGCCTATTGGTGAGAAACTTGTTAGACAAGCTGCAAGTCTTTTGCCCATTTCAACCAGACTGTGAACAGACCTTGCAGAGGTGCGAGTTAGAAGCTCATCTAAAAAACAGGTAACCTGACAACAGCCTGTTTTCTGTACTGATTTACCTGTTGCCCATTGTCTTTGTTCAAGAACTAAGTATTTAAACTATTGAGATTTGGGAAACAAAAAAAGCACTGATCACTTAATTCCAAGCTGTTTTTGAGTAATATTCTTTTTAAAGCTTGAGCGCCATTTACAATTGTTGCTTGTTCCTTAGTCAGTTTTTCTTCTGTGTTCGTTTTGAAAGCGTTGCTGAAATATGTCAATAGGCCAGATTTATTACCTTATCTTAACCATGCAGATATTTTGGTGAAAGTTGTCCATCACTGAGATCATGCTGACATGGTTGTTGTCCCCGTTCATTTAATGGTGCTTTCCTACTCTCTTGGAAGGATTCTGCATCTTCATGCTTGGGTTGTGTGGCCTGCATGTGTATGGATCTTTGAGTTCCCCTTTTTTGTGATTTGGAACTAGACTTGCCCTGTTCCAGTCTTGTAAAAAAAAAAATAAATAATATTTTCTCCATTACCTTGTTTAGTACTTTAATTCATTACTGCCTTTTATGTATTTGATTTGATTTTACAAATCTGTTCAGAACTTACTGTCTGAAGGAAAACCGTCACCTTACTTTTCCAGGTATATCTGCTGTATGTTTTGGAAAGCACTGATAAGTCAGTACAGCACTTTGTCTGGTGTCTTGCTTCATACCTGCTTTCAGTACCAGGCTGTTTTGAATCTCACATTTCTTTTACTCTCCCTGTTTTACTGGTATGTAATGTGTTAATGCTCGGTTTTTTTTATTTATAATTTTTGCTTTGTCTTATATTTGTCCTACATGCATTTATTTTAGTGTTTACAGATTTTCTTTATAATAAAGAAAGTTTTTCATTCTTAAAACTGTAAAAAAAAAAAAAAAAAAAAAAAAGTGTCACATGTTTGAAGTCTGTAGTATGCTCCAGGTACCAATCATGGACACCCAGGTTTTTTTTGAGTATTCTTTATGAATAGTATTCATTGCACACCCTTAACTACTTTGCTTCTGGTGTCTGTTCCACTTGTATCTTTATCACAATTGGTAGTTGGTGTAATTACAGAAGCTTTATTTATAAATTTGTTAATTAGCCAAGTACACTGGCTGTAGGACCCTTCTCAGACAAGACTGTGGCCTAGAAGGTGTATTTGTATTAAAAGTATTCTGGATAGGATGGGAAGCACGTTTGTGGCTCTGGCACCTTTGCTCTCAGGGTGTTTAAATTATGTAGTACATAGGAATTGCTTCTAAGGAGTTTAGGCAGAGTAAGCCATGGACACTTTGTACAAGTTGTGCATGCTGGAGTCAAGAAAACAACTGGAGACTACTCTTGAGTACAGTTTGGAATTTTTAGAACCAAAAGAACTGTGGATAACTAAGGACATGCAATATGACCAGTAACCAAAAAAAAGTACCTCAGCAAAAGCTACTCGCATCAGCCACCAAATACTGATTTCCAAATGCATAATACTTAAAAATATATCATTTATTTAGAACTTTCATCTCACATTTAAAACTTCATCAGAATAAACCACACAATTCGAAACTCATTTAAATAACCATGCCTAAGCCACTAATTGTTCAATTTAAAAAATCATCATTTCTTCATTTCCTGTTGCTGGGGTTTTGTGCTCAAATTCTTAAAGTAAATGAAGAAAACAAACCAGCAAGGACCAACACGTTGTGCATATATTAAAACCAGTGTTTAATGTATAAAAGTTTTTATACATTAAACGTTGGTTTTAATATATGCACAGCGTGTTGGTCCTTGGTGGTTCGTTTTCTTCATTTATCTGTTTTTTGTGCCTTTGTGGACCTTTAGTGCTTCTGGTTTTCTTCAAGAGCAGAAATTCTTAAAGTACCAAGCAAATTATTTAAAATAAAATTGCAGTCCATCTTCGTTTTTTGTAAAAATTGATTCTAACGTTTTTAACAGTCATACATATTAAGTGTCCTGCGTTTGGAAACCAGTATTTGGTGGCTGACATGAGTAGCCTTTGCAAAGGCACTGTTCTTTGGTTATTGATTGTGCTGATTTTTACTTACCTCTCCATGTATGTACTACACAAATCATCCAGTGGAGTGGCAGAGCAGCAGATAGATTTGAAATGGTTTAAAACAAACATGGTGTGAAGGCTGCCAGCCTAGCCAGATAGAATTGTGCAGATAATTCTATCATTTGTAAATGTGAATGTTGAACTACAAGCTTGTTTTCTTAAATGAAAGGATATGCTCAACTTAAAACAATGTAGCAACATTGCCCTCTGCTTTAAAGAAAGCTAAGTCAAGCATTTCTTGTCTGTTCTTTGAAGCTGAAATTATTTCATGCCTGTCCCTTTGAAGTTAGAATTTGGAGTCGAGTCTGTAGTGAAACATCCTGCATATTGTTTTAACTTGAGGAATAATTACTAGAGTTTACATGTGGAATGTCTTTTACTGATGTAGTTTCCTGCAGGTGCAAGATAACAATTATGTAGCATCTGTTAGCCTGGGGAACACCAGGAAAGTGTGAAAGGATGTAATGGGAATCCGGACTGAAAATAGCAATTTATACAGGGAGAATCAGAAGGCATTAAGTATTTTTGTCTTGAACATCCAACTCACAGCACTGTCTTTCTCATATGTAAGTTATCTTAGACTTGTATTTTCTTTTAGAAATGGCTAGGAACTAGAAAGGTTAGACTTGTGTTCTTCTGTGATGTCAGAACTGTACTACTGATTTAGTTTAAGTATGTCTGTGTGATCTCTGAACTCTTGACTAGCACTGTGTAGTAGAAAGTATTGTCTTGTGGTTTTAATTCATTATTAAATATTTTTGAACCCTTTTAACTGTGGCTGTTTTGTGTAGAGATAATTTAATCTCTAGAGTACACTGCATATTTGTAGACTTTACTGTCCAAGTCACTCTAAGTAAGCCTTGACTGTTTAGTCAGAACTACCAATTGGTTAATAATATTGCACAGTAATAATTGGACACCCTTTTAAGGGCCTTTGAGTAGCTGATAATTATTAGTGGGTGGTGACAAATGGAACTACCATATAGTCAGAGAAAGGGGCACAGCTGGAGAAACTGTGCCAGCCTTCCCCAGGAATGTTGTGTGTGGTTGTATAAACTCGTAAAGTTTGTGTGTGTGCGCTACTTTGGCAGGGCCACGAAGCACTGGTTGGACAGAAAGAATGCTAGAGGTTTTAGCTTGCCCACTAAGCTGAGATCTGGACCATATAGCTGTGCCAGTGGGGAGTCTTAGTGGGGACCTGGAGAGCAAGGGAGTGACCAGCCCCGGACTGACTGTGATCTCTGTGTGCTCTTAAGGGAAGTTGCACTTTACTGTGTGTATTTGTTATCCTTTCCTCATATATGAGATGCCCTCTCTGGTGTTGGTGGTGAGGATTGAGGCTCCTTGATTTCTGGGCTAGGGCACGAGCGTCATACATGGATAAATAGAGGATACTACAAAAGCATCTTCCTAAATATGTTGTTTAGTTATTATTTATTTTATTTATTTACTTACATTTGTTGACCAGGAAACTCTGACTGGACACAAGTCCTTTTTCAGCAGAGGCCCTGGGAGAAAAGCTCCACAATAAAAACAACAATTAAAAACAATTAATTACAAGTTACAAGAAGTATAGGTAGGTTTTGTTTAACAATAGTAGTAAACAGTTATAGTTGAAAATGAAATTAAGTATTTGCTTAAATGGTACAACACATATCATTGGTGCCATAAAGACTAGCAAGTATTGTAATAGCTGAGCAGCAGCTTATTACCCTTGAATAACAGTGGCTAAGATGACAGCTGAGATGTAGGTTTGCAAGCAATGTATTTGGCTGCAATCCGAGGAAGTTAGAGGGGTGGAAGAAAGGGATGGAAGCTGAGTTTTGTTTGGGTTAAGTATTTAATTGTGCATCTGAAAGCCAAGTTTCAACTGAGGAAAAGGCTTCCTGTGTGGTCTTTTTGAAGTTCAGGTAGGGAGTGGGCTGAGCAGATGGTGGAATCCTCTGCATACTGTATGAGTGTGGCTTGTTTGGTAGTAGAGGCTTTATTACTAGAGAATATGGAGAAGAGTAAGGGTCCAAGGATTTATCCTTGGGGAACACCTATTGATACAGGAAGTTGGGGGATATATCATTATGCCAAACAACGGATTGATGGAGGTCAGTCAGATAGCTCTGGATTTGATATTTAGTTGCAGCTCAGGTGCCATAAAAATTCAGAAGGTGGCTGTGTTTATTGCATGGTCATTTAGAATATCTGGTAATGCATTTTATTTATTTATTTATTTTACTTATTTTTGTATCCTTTTGTAGCTTATACTTGTTTGTTGGTATGGGTAAGAGTACCTGGTTAGAAAATGGCACTTTGTATTCTGAATGATCAAATTGTTCAATGTTTGTTTGGCAAGAAAGACCCAGTCTTATCTGACATCCCACTTTTTTTTTTTTTTTTACCATGAGGGCCAATGGAGAAACATATCAAAACAGGTGTCTTTATTAATTTTAACAACTTGTATGTTCACATTTAATTAAAGGGAGCATATCAACCAGCACTTATTTTGTTGCATTAGATTTAATCAAAAACAGACTGAAAAAACTGGAACTAAAAAGGAAAGAATGTAAACCATCTATATGTCAGTCTTCCCTGAATTTTTCTAAGTCTGGGAGTAAATGATCTTGGAAGTAGGAAACATTTGGAAATAAGAATTTTTCCTTTTTCTGCACAAGGTGATGCTAGCCAAGGGTCATCAAAGTTAATCTGAGGGTGGATGGGGCTAGGGTTTGACCCCTGCAAAGATTCTATTGTTTACTTTTTTATAAGTTCCAGTATGGCAGCCTGTTTTTTCAGCTGGCTTTGAGACTGCATAATTTCTCATGTTTCTGATAAATGACTGTTTTTACAGAACAAGATGGCAGATTGCTTAGCAAATTAATACTTCAGTTGAGTCAGTCACTTAACAGCATTATAGGTTCATAGGTGGTTACTAGCCTAACTGCCCAAGAGCCCTTGTAAGCCTAGCTGTGTTAATAAAACGTTGCCCCAATTTGACCTTATTAGGTGGACATAATTAACAGAGTGAGTCTATAGTAAACACCGACTGCCCCTGTCCATGAGAGATATGGGTGCCACCCCTGGGGTGAATTTCCAGTTTCCATCTGTCTCAAGTGTCTAGCTCTTCGAGCCAAGAAAGACCCAGTCCTGTCTGACCTCCCACTTTTTTTTCTAAAATTTAGTGGTGCTACAAATACCTGCACTGGAGACCTAAATTCACACAAACCTATACAAGACTCCTAGAGAGAGGTTCCTAACACAGCACACTCATAGCCTATGGAATAAGTTGATACCACAAGTCAAAAAGATAGCATTGGGCTACATTTAAGGCTAGTCTCTACTATTGGATGGGCAGACACACACATCATCTTAGTTTTGTGCTCCTAAGAACTATATTGCCCATGTCCAGGTCTTCGTGCATGGCATTAGTAGCAATCCTTGTACCTCAGTGGGGATGATCATTTTTGGATGTAATTTTGCATCTGTTCCTGTACATCATCCAGTGCTGTCAAGTTGCTTCCACCTCCACTGGTGAACCTACAAAGAGCTTACACAATCCACAGAGTTAAGAAAGCAAGTAGGACGCTCTAGATGTTCATTGTGTTTCACTGTTTTAGTGCTAACAGTATGTGTTATCCTTGCTGTGGTAGCCCTTGGCTGGCCCTAATAAGGGACTTTAAACCCTCCTCCTGGGCTGGTGGACACCTTGATCCTGACATCAAGATGCCTGGGTATAAAGTTTCTTTTTTAAATACTTTTATTACATTATCATTTAAGACACAGGCAAACATACATTAACAGAAACAAAAACATTTTTTACATTTTTCATTTAAGTACAGTATACATCCCATATATTTTTTCTTTGCTGCTGTCATCAGTCCAACGTTACAAAAATTGTAGAATGTCCTGCCTTCCCTTAAACCTCACGCCTCCACTTGAACGTTATTTGTGCACATATTGTTACCACAATTTCCAGTTACATCTGTGTACGCCTTCCTTTTTTTAAACACCCTTCTAGTTTTTATCTTTTTTTCTTATAATATTCACTACCTCAAATATAGTTGGTGTAGAGTTTGATTTCCATTTTCTAGTAATTGCTTTTTTGGCATCCAACAGAATTAAACTTAAGACATTACTATGTTTATGCAGTTCAGATCATGTGCCCCTGCTCAGAGAATCATTTCCTTACTTAGTCATTTGCTCACCCAGTATTTATGATAGAGTACCTTGTAGGGAATTTTTAAAGTCTGCCAACTCATTACTCTCCCAGAATGGTATATTTTCAGTTATCCCTTCTCCTTCACACTGCCACATTTGCTATCTACTGCAGGGAAAAGTCTTTGAAGTCTTCTTGACAATTTAAAATATCTATGCAAACCCCTCCAGAGATCTAAACCTTCTGGCATTGGTTACATACTTGAGAGCCATACATGTGTCTTCCATTGTTTTATTGCTTTTCCAGTCTCTCTCTTCTAATCTCCTCTGAGTCGTATAGTTATACAATATTTTATATGCCCGATTAATTATTCCTTTATTAACAGCTGCCTCTGTTCCAGATTCAAGTAAAAACACAACCAGAGCAGGGCTTTTAGTAAAATTTTCAATATCTCTTTCTAGTTGCTTGCACTCTGAGGTCAAGTCCTGGTGGTACAGAAGACTGTCTCTAGCCAACAATCTAAATGTCTTCCTTGCCTCATCCCAATCTATTCCCTTTCCTGGTGAGTTATTTGCTCTAAATATCCTGGTTCATTTGCAAAGTTTCAAAATTCTAGCCCTGTCTTGCCTATTTTCTGTGCCCTGATTTGCAGTTATGCTTATTGGCAAAGTCTTTTGTTCATTCCTTTATTGGCTTAGTTCTTAGAATACTTATTGCTACTTCATGAATATACTATTCTGTATGGTTATTATTCTCCTTAAGAATCTACATCCAAGATCTCTTTCTCTGTCTTGATCGAACTTCCCCCTTGTTTCATCAGTATTCCTTTCCATTTGGAATTATAACCCTCAAATGCTTTTTCTGCATCAAGACCCACTAACAGAGATTTTCTTACATTATGCTTCTGTCTATATCATCCTTGTTCTGTTAATGTTGTCAAATGTTTGCCCCCCCCCCCCCCGCTCCACAAAACCACACTGATCCATATATATCAATTTTGGCAACACTTTTGCCATTCTTTTACTAATATAGACATAAGCACTTAATTGTGGTTTATAATTGAAAAGGGTTCGTATGAAACTGGGTCTGAAGGGTCTTTGCCATCTTTAAGTAACACAGCCAACAAAGCTTTCTTCCAAGTTTTTGGGTGCTTCTCTTCCTTTTTAAAATACTGTTAAACAAAATCTTCTAGAGTTTTATCACTTACATCCATGCTAATTTCCAGATTTTCACAGTAATAGCATCTGTTCCTAGTGACTTTTCTGAAGCTTGATTATACATTACTGTTTTTATATCATCCCCTCCTATCTTAACTGTTAGTTGTTGAGCTAGATCTGCCTCCAACCTTGACATAATTAAGTAGTCTGTAACTATTTACATTCTGCTTTCCACACTTCTCTGCTTACATTTTCATAATGTTTCTGGAATATCTCTAAAACCTGTACAGGATTAATGGTTATTTTTTCTTGCTATATGTTTCCTAAGTTTGACAACAGTCCTTTCAACATTCTGTTGTCTAGGTTATTGTACTTAAAATTGTTGGAGTTGGGAGTTATCAAAAATAGTTGGTTAACTGCAATCTTTCTAAATTCATGTTATCCATGCACTACTCATGTCTCTCTTTAGCACTGTGCATTTGCTCTGCATCTTGTGAGATTCCCCTTATTCTGCAGTACTTAACCTTTGTCAGTCCCTCTTAACCAATTTCTGTTACATCTTAACCATATCTCTTTCTGTTGTATATCAACACTATTTTAAACTCCATTTATTTTTATGCCAGTAACTAGTGGTAATTTCTGAGGATAGTTCTATCTTCCGTAATAACTACCCATTCCTTAAATTCTTCCCTTTAACACACAGAGGTGGGAAAACAGTGCTTGATCAGAAATAGATAATGGATATGTCAAAGCTTTCAGTTAAATGTACATGCTGTTGTAAAATATAATTTTTATCTAGTCTTGCCCAGTTATTGTACCTTTGAGAATAAAACGTAAATTCTGTCAGAGTTCCTTCTACTGAATTCACATCTTCCATACCAAATATTTTCTTAAATTTCTTCAGAAATCTTCCCTCTTTTGTTATACTGTTCCTTCTAGGTCCCCCTGATATATCCTCACTATTGCAAATTGCATTACATTCCCCACGTATAAATAATAATTCCTGCTGAAAGCTCATTTGTTTCTCCTAATTTTTTATTAAGCTCCATAATAGTTTTTGGTGGAATATATATACATACCATTGTGATCATCCTCCTTGCCAGTAGCCCCGTAGTCGCACACTACCACAGATCTACCATTTTTGGCTTTTTTTCTCATCTGTCACTGTTTGAGCCCTTCTAGCAAATTAGTATGATTATACTCCTCTTTTAATCTGTCCCTGATATTCTGCCGAATATCTATTCTGAAATCCACTTTGTCAAATTCACATGCTCATTTCTTTTCAGATGTGTCCTCCTGTAGGATTGCTATTTTAAACATAGTTTAATGCTTTTTCCTTTTTATCAATACCTGTAAGGCCATTCACATGCCAGGGTAAGATGGATAGCATTTCCGCGTATTATACATATAAGTTTTTTGATGGTGTATTTCCAGCTTTTGTCTTACAGGCATGTACTAATGTTTGGCAGTCTGATGTCTTGTATTGTTGTTTCTCTTCATCTTCATTTGAACCTATGTCACATTTTTCAAGACCATTACAAAGCACTCCAGTCTCCTATTTACTTGGAACAAATGCACAAAACTTTGTACATCTTCAGAATATGAAGTTTAACCCTCCAGAAAAGAACAATTGCTCTGAATTAACGGCTGCACTTACAGCCATTATCTAACCTAAAATTAAGGTTACCTTTGCTAAAGTGCATGCTACATCCTGTGCTCCCACTTTCACTGATTGCTGTCTGTTCTTTTCTTATCTCTCCATTTCCCAGATATGAAAAACAGCTTGTATGCCTTCAGAAAGTATTAACTTTTAACCCTAAGAAACATTGCACTGGCCATCTTTAACTCATTGTCTTCAATGGAGCTCTGGAAGTTTGCACTGCAACTTCCAGTGGATGGAGCCTAATTTTGTTTGCATAGAAACAAATTATCTCCTCACATTTCAAACAAGTGCTGATATCTCTAGAACCATACGTGTTACTAAAGAAATGGTAAGTGGCAAATTTTTCAGCACAACTTTATAGTGATACTATTCTTTAGGTTCTAGGTCTTAAAACTGGATTTTATAAATCATGGTGAACACTAGCTATTAAATGTATAATATTTTTGTAAACAAATTGCAATATCTTAGCAAGTAAGTAACACCCACTCTAATCTACCTCCAGCTGTCTTACTACTTTCCCCTCAAAACTATACCATTATATCTGTACAACCAACCCAGTACTCCTAACGTTTTCTAATTCTGAATTACAATTACAGCAGGGATCAAACTCCAGTTAAATAAGATGTCCCTAACTCAGATTTTTGTATTATTCGTAACTCTACTAGCCTTCATCACCAGTTATCAAATCCACCTCTTTCAAATACGTATGACTTCAACAAAGCCTCATAAAGAATATCAACATGGGATGGGATGCATGGCTAGGCTTAAAAAGGCTCTTGTGGTAGTTAGGCTGCATGCATGTTCATAGGTTCATACTAGGCTTTCTCCATAGCACCCTGTCTCTACTAACAAACCACATATGATTTATCTATAAATGTCTTAAAACTAAGTATCCAATTTTACAAATACCAAACCAAGACGAAAATATAACTGGAGACACACTTGCCCTTTTTAAAATATCAATTCAAAAAAATAGTGCAGATGTTCACCCTATGCCATGTCCCAATGTTCATAAAAACATCACTTTCAACCCCGAAATAAACTAGTCACTTAATACCTCTTAACAAAAATTGGAACCTAAACTCACCATTCTAAATATGAACCTAAGAAGTATGTGCATTAAAGTCCATGATACACATGGCTACCTTGCGACATACACTCCTGATGTTATAGCTACAGAAACCTGGTTAAAAGTAAATAAGTAAAGAATAATAAAAAATAAAGGAAACTGCTCAGGTACAAAACCATGCAGAAAATAGCAAGCAGCATACAATGAGTCTCTTCAGGCCAAAGTCATATAAATCGCACCAAACCGCATACGACAAGTCTCTTCAGACCAGGAATATAAGAATAATCCAATCCAATGAAGCAAAATGCTGTTAACTTTAAAACCAAATCTTTTATTAGCAGATATCTGGTAAGCGCTTTCGCCAGTGGCTTCTTCAAACCATAAGAGTATAAAGCAGTTCAAGATGCACCTTATATACATTCAAGTACACCTTCAATTACTAATTAAGCCTAATGATGACATCATAATTAAAGCATATACATTTAAAGTGAACAATCAAATATTACAGTACACCTACACAAGTAGTAAAGGCAAAACATTTAAAACATTATTACTGCATAAAAATGGACATCACTTAAGCATCCTGAAGATATTATATAAATAATATCTTTAATCCATCAATAAAACAATTTATTATGAAAAATAAAAAATGTTTAAAAAACTATTTAAAATGAAACCTTTGGTTTTTAAGAGCTGGTCTTAAAGGGACCTTATTAAGACCAGGGTGAATATGTGCTTGCAGTCTGATAATCCAGTTAGTTTAATTTCTTTGGGTATAATTTCTTAGGTCCCCTCCCCTCAAACTAGGTGTATTAATATATAAAACTAAAAACTTAAAAGTATGTGAATTGTTGGTTTCTAAAACAATAAAGATATTATTTATGTAATCTTTAGGATGCTTAAGTGATGTCTATTTTTATGCAGTAATGTTTTAAATGTTTTGCCTTTACTACTTGTATAGGTGTACTGTAATATTTGATTGTTCACTTTAAATGTATATGCTTTAATTATGATGTCATCATTAGGCTTAATTAGTAATTGAATGTATATAAGGTGTGTCTTGAACTGCTTTATACTCTTATGGTTTGAAGAAGCTACTTTGGCGAAAGCGCTTACCAGATATCTGCTAATAAAAGATTTGGTTTTAAAGTTAACAGCATTTTGCTTCATTGGATTGGATTATTCTTATATTCCTGGTCTGAAGAGATTTGTCGTATGCGGTTTGGTGTGATTTATATGACTTTGGCCTGAAGAGACTCATTGTATGCTGCTTGCTATTTTCTGCATGGTTTTGCACCTGAGCAGTTTCCTTTATTTTTTATGATTTTATTCCTGTGCTTTCTGCTCAGGAGCGTACATTTTCCTGTGGTACTCATTGTTGTTTGGATTATTTAAATAAATAAAGGATAATGAGATCACCCCTCCAAGGATATAATATAATCGGGCATGACAGAACAAGTTTGCAGGTGGTGTAGTAGTAATCTATAAAAATTCCCTAACCATCACCTTACTCCCTCAGGAGGTACCCATATTTAACAATGCTGAACTTCTAATAACACTCCAAAACATCTTTAATATAAAAACTGTATGTTTAACAGCAGTTTATATACCACCAGGGAAATGACATTGATTTTACTGAAAACATATGAAACTATAATACTTGAAGACTTAAATATAGACTGGCAACTCATTCCACTACCCTCACTGAATCCATAAACATGTACAATTACAATCCATTGATAACCACACCCAATAGAATCAGTAAAACTTCAAGGAGGCACTCAACATTAGACTGGATCCTTAGAAGCAAACCAGACTGACAAAAGTCTGCTACCTCTCCGTGTAAGTGACCACATACCAACATATGCCATTAGAGCTCACACTAACTTATGTAAACATATCCTCTATAATCAAATAAGAAACAACCAGTTTCAGCAAATATATTTTTAGGTGATCACTAACACAGTGTAACTGGAATGTACTTGGAATAATGCCACCAGATACTTTTACAGACCTTTAATATACCACCAGTACATAAAAAGTAAAGTCCAGGCCCGCACCATGACTAACAAAAGTAAACAAAAAACTCATGATAAAAAGGCATAAAAGCCTGGAAAATTTATAAAAATAGGACTCAAAATTATTCCAGCAATTTAGACATTTTAGAAACCTTGCAAAACCCCACTGCAAACGGGACAAGCAAACATTCTGTACCAACCTACAATACAAATATCAAGACAATCCAAAATAATTTTAATAATCACTAAAACTACTTCACCCTGGCAAGACCACCACTCCCTCTCCAAAAACAGATATAACAGACACGGTCCCCACATAATCAATATTATCTCTTAGGCACCAATACATCTACCCACCCCCTTCTGTACCCCTCTCCAACCAAAGCCACCCACAGCTCTTTAATTTTAGTCCAGTACCCACTTCACTTATAATGAAGTTGCTCCTTCAACTTAAAACTACGTCTGTAGCTGTAGACCAACTACCGTCAGACTACCTAAAAATGGCCACAGAAGTCCTAGCATTCCCTTTGTCCATACTAATTAATAGATCCATAGCAGAAAGAGAAGTCCCATCACTGTGGGGAAAAAAACCTACATCAAAGGCAGCACATATACAGAGTTTAATAACTACAGACCAATACCGAGCGATTCTCTTCCCCCCTTTCCAAAAGAGAAATGCATCTGTCTGCAGCTGATGCAATACCTAATCTCAAATAACCTGTTTTCAGAAACGCAACATGGCTTTAGCCCGTAGCGCAGGGTAATAGGCGGTTGCTAGGCAATTGACCCGGAGGTTATTTTCAGCGTAGCCATTTCATCCCAATATAATACCATAGATACTCTAGTCAGTACCCAGGATTGTATTTATTAATGACTGCATATGTAGAGGTGGGTTGTGGGTGCTATCCATGGTAAGAATTTACTGTGCCCCATCTGTTCGTCCAGGTTCCTTATGAATGGTGTCATAGAGGTGCTGTACTTCACATAAATTTGTTTGTCAGCCTTTTTAAAAGATGCAGCAGTGTCTGGGAGGCAAATCTATCCCTCCAGCACATTCTCTTGAAGTCACTGACCATATTTATGTCCCTGGAACGGGTAGCTCTAGTCCTGTTTGATTTACGGATGTGCAGCAAATTCATTGTTTGGATTGGAGATGCTCTGCTCTGTATACAAGGTGCAAGTCTCCCCTAAGAAGTCTATATGATACTGAGTATAATGACAAGGACTTTAGTCCGTCTGTGTAAGGCACGTGCTGGAGTCCCTTGATCTTGGATACCTCTGAGGTCTCCCCAATTGCTGTAGGTGCTTTATACGGTACATGCCGAAAGGGACGTTGTAGTCAATTATAGCCCTGATTACTGACTAGTGTAGAGGGGTTATAACCTCCTTTGTCTAGAGGCGATGCATTTTCTAATCAAATGTGCTAAGTAGAAAGCCTTCCTTACTACACATGATAGTCAAAGTTAAGGTCGTAGTCTACTTGTGATCCCAGATCTCTTACCACTTCATAGGTGCATAGAGTATTATTATTAATTTGATAGTGTGAAGAGACATTGTTTATATCGAAGGGAATGATGATGCATTTCTTTGCATTCAGTTTGACTGTGATTAAGACACCAGTCGTTGGTCTGTGTAAGACCCTCCTGAGGTATACTGACTTAATTTGGGGATTCAATAATTGCACCCAGTTTACAGTCCTCTACAAACTTGGTCAGCCACAGTTCCTTAGTTTTGGTCTGAACTTCTGAGAAGTATATACCAAACAGTAGGTGGCCCAGCACTCACCCTTGTGCACTCCACTGGTGACAGGTCTGCTGGTTGATTGTGGAGTCACCCACTTTGAGAATGTGACTGGTTTGTGAGCCAACTGGCAACTCATGTTACAATAAAGAGGTTTACATTCTGTCAGCTAAGTTTATCGGTAATGGCTGAGTGTGGGGTTGTTTCAAAGACCTTTGCCAAGGTGAGGTATGCTGTATGGACAGATTTGCCCACATCAGTGGCCCTGGTCACATTTTCAAAGAAATCCACCAGGTTTAACGGGCAGTATCTGCCCTTGATAAAACCAAATTAGGTTGGATCCAGGGTTTGGAGGTCGCCTATGTCTTTGAGGTTTGTGATGATGTGTTCCATGGCTTTACAGATGAGGCTGGTCAGACTTGTGGGTCTTTAATTCCCTGGGTCTGTTGCTAGGCCACTTTTGTGGAGGGAAATAACTGTTGCTCTTCTCCATTCCACAGGAACAAAGCCATTGGTTAGGCTGTTTGAATAGGGTACTTAATATTTGGTGATGCTAATTCATGATGTTCTTGTTTCACTGTTGCAGTCATTACACTTGGGTTATCCTGCTGGCAGGCTACCCGCAGTCGGCCTGAGTTCCAAAGTCTAGGTCCGGCGTCGGTTGCTGTTGCTTCTTCCTTGACGTCAGTGCGCCAGTGGTATAAAAGATGCAACAGACGCCATTTTCTTCAGTCTTTCTTGCCGCGCGGTGCCCGAAGCAGAAGCAGTTCGCAAGTGCCAGTCGGCCAACTCCTGAGACTTTCAAAATAGAGTTTCAGAACCAAAGTCTTCAATAAAGTTAAGTACCCCATTGGGGAAACTTTTTCTTGCTCCAGACAGATGTCAGTAAAAGTTAACAATTGTATTTCTTGTGGGAAGCAAATACCTCATAAGGACTTTCACTCTTACTGTATTCCTTGCCTAGGCCCTGACCACGATGTTACTAGTTGTTGGTTTTGTGCTAGATTCAACAAACGCACTATTAAACGTCAGTTTGATTTTGCGTTAAATTACTTTGGCCGAAGGTTTAACTATATAATGCCGTCGGAACAACAGACAACCGGAATTCATAAAAAACGCAAAGACAAGAAAAGGACAGGCATCCGAGTTCCAAAACCGACGAAGCCTCTTCTAGGCCAGTCGCCGGTTCTCAGTGAGGTGCCTTCGCAGCCCCTGACACCCGCTGCCTCAGAGTCACAGGCTGTATCAGACTCCCACGTGGAGACAACTAGGCCTCTGGATACTCAAGGTATTGGGCCTACAGAAAATATTCCCTCAGATGGGTCCGGAGCCGCTGAGCAGGCATCTGCTTCTGAGGGTGTTTTCAGACCATCATAGCTTACTATTAAATCCTCTGCAGCAGCCAAAGTACAGTCAAAGACACCATTAAAGACAAAGAAACAAGTACAGCATTCTCCTGGACAGTCAACCATGCCAAAGAAACAGATGCTTAAAATGGCCGAAGATTTAATTACTTTGATCAGGGGTTCCCATCCCCCTCCTGATAAAAGGCCTAGGCAAGACACTGACTATGATTCCTCTGACCAGGTTTCTGTTTCCTCTGATTCTTCTTCAGATCAGGGCTACTCTCTTCCTATGAGGACTCTGATGCTGAAGAATCTATACCTTCAGCCTCTCCACCTGAGGATTACTATTTTGGGGAAACTCTGCACACCATGAGGGAACATTTCCACTGGGAGAGCCAGGATTATTCAGAATCCAAGAAAAGGCTCAGATTTTCTTTTACTGCCTCAACACAGGCCCCTGGCTATCCCCCCTGTGCTTGATATAGTTGATGATGTTTTCTCTGAATCCAGTCTGTCTCCTGATTTTTTTTACCACCTGCACCAGTCAAGCCAGACAGGTATTACAGGGTCCCTGACTCTCATAAATTTCTTTATAAAAACCCTGCTGCTGACCCTGAAACTATCTCTCAGGGTCCCAAAGGGGTTAAGGCTTCCACTGGTAAAAACCCTGTTCCCTCTGATAGGGATGCTAGAGCTCTGGATAGATGGGGGGAAAAAGTTTACACCTTTGCTACTTTAGCTGTAAGGGCTTTAAACTGCCAGTTTCACATGCTTAAATATCAACAGTACCTCTTGTCTTTTGTTAAAACAGAAAATGCTTACAAATTCAGAGAATCTTGACAATAAGGAAATGCAGGAATTATTGCATGCAGCTGAACAAGTGGGAAGCATTCTCTGCAATGTGGTTTTGATTAATTAGAGGCTTCTTGCAGAGCCGCAGTTACAGGCTCTGTCATTTGAAGGCATGCTTGGTTGAAAGAACAAAGTTTACCTGAACATGTTAAAGTAAAATTATTGGATGCTCCATTACAGCATGATACTTTGTTTGGTGTTAAGGCAGAAGAGGTGTTGAAGAAAATGGAGGATAAAGCAAAATCTATGCAGACAGTAAAGGATTTCTTACAGGTTTAACCACGTAGGTTTAGTAGAAACTGGCCATCAAAAAATTGATCCTTTCAGGTGTCAGACAAGCCACAAAGAGGCAGATACAGACACCCAAGAGGCAGATCTCAGCCCCAAGGCTCCTACAGTCCTAAACAATGGGGTGCTTCTGCCCCAAAGGAGAAGACAAATCACAACCTTATAGGAAACAGTCCCAATGACTTTCCTCTACAAAGGCCAAGCTCTTACCTTTTGGCAGCACCCCTAGGGGGAAAGCTAGCACTTTTCGCACAAAATTGGCACATAATCACCCAGGACAAATGGGTACTGAATATAGTTTCGCATGGTTACAGGTTCCACTTTTCACACTCTTACCAAAGCAAAAGGTATGCCGGACCTGCCACAAAACCAATGGGCAGAGGCACAAAAGGAAATTGCTGCTCTCATGGACATGGGAGCTATTCAAAGAGTACCACAGCAAGAACAGGGACAAGGATTTTACTCGAGACTCTTCTGGTTCCCAGAAAGGACAAAGCCTGGAGACCGATACTGGACTTGTCAATCCTAAATACTTTCCTGGATGTTCCAAAATTCAAAATGTTAACACTGCAGCAACTTCTACCCATACTGGGCAAGAAGGCTTGGCTAGTTACTTTGGACCTCAAGGAGGCATACCTGCATGTCCCAGTCAGGCAATCTTGCAGAAGATACCTCAGATTCATAGCTGGCTCAGTGCATTACCAATTCTCTGCACTGCCCTTTGGCTTATCTACTGCACCCAGGGTCTTCACAAAATACCTGGCACCAATAATTGCATTTTGCAGACAAAGAGGAATTCAGATATATCCCTACTTGGACGACTGCCTTATTCGAGCAGAGAGCAAGGACATTCTACTAAAGCATCTGGCGTTTGTAAAAAGATTATTAATTTGCCTAGGTACACAGTAAATGAAAAGAAATCAAAACTAGTGCCCTCTCAAGAGATAATATTCCTGGGTGCAAGCTTAAACACAACTGCTCAGATGGCTTATCTCACGCCAGACAAAGGCAACTGACTCATTACTTTCAAATGATGGCAACAAAGTCCCAGCTCCCGGCAAGAAAAATTCTGCAGGCCCTGGGCTTCATGGCTTCCTGCATTCTACTAATTCCATATGCAAGACTGGGTATCTAAAAAGTGTTTGGACTCAGCATTGCCACAGCCTGGAAACAATAGTAACTATAATTCCTGTCTACAGCAGGAGTTTCGATGGTGGTCCAGGGCCTGTCACCCAAACAAGGGACAGCCCTTCACCTTACCCACTGCCAGGCAGATAACGGATGCATCGGATTATGCTTGGGGGGCACACATGGCAGGAAAATGTATTCAGGGCACGTCGCCCAAGGAACAAGTGCATCTTCACATCAATCAAAAAGAGATGCTAGCTGTACAGAATGCCCTGACAGCCTTCAAGGATCTACTACATCCAGGACAACTATTACTAAAGACGGACAACACCACAGTTATGTGGTACACAAACAAGCAAGGGGGCACACATTCCTACCCCCTGTGCAGGCAAGCCATGACTGTGGAGCACAGCACTGACCTATCAAGTACGTCTGCAGGCACAATTCCTGCCAGGAAAGAAAAATACACTGGCAGACGAACTAAGCAGAAATCTGATCTGCATGAATGGAAACTAAATCTACAGGTCTTCAGCATGATAAGGAAATGGGGACGCCCGGACATAGATCTTTTTGCCTCCCCTCACAACTGCCAACTACAGAAATTCTGCACAGGAACTTCTCACTCTCAAGCATGGAAAGTGGATGCTCTTTCATTCAGCTGGAAAACACTGACAGTATATGCCTTCCCTCCACTGCCTCTTCTTCCCAAGGTACTCCTAAAAGTCAGACAAGAGAAGCAAAAAATGATCCTGATTGCCCCAGACTGGCCACGCCACCACTGGTACCCAATCCTAAAGGGCTTGTCTCGAGGCCCAGCCTGGCCTTTGCTTCCAATTCCTCATCTTCTGACTCAACAAAACAATCCGATTCTACACAGTCAACTCAGAACCTTAAATCTTGGCTGCATGGCAGATAATATAGCCACTCAGACCACACCTCTCTCTAAAGCTGTTATGGATGTCATTTTAGAAGCCAGGAGGCCCAGCACTAGGAAATCTTATGTAGAAAAATGGAAGAGATTCTGTGCTTGGAACCAGGCACAAGGACTCGAACTGTGTGTTCCAAATATACCTCAGATTTTACAATACCTAACTGAGATGCTGGACAAAGGCCTATCCTTTTCATCTATTAAAATCCATGCCTCTGCTATTTCAGCTCATTACAATACAGAACCTCCTAGTTTTTCACATCCACTGCTAAGGCAGTACCTCAGAGGGGCAAAAAACATAAGACCCCCAAGGAGAACACCAATACCTACTTGGGACCTCAATTTTGTATTAGAAAAGCTCACACTGCCTCCTTTTGAGCCAGCCAACACAGCTGATATAAAATTCTTATCATGGAAAACTGCTCTGCTCCTAGCAATAACTTCAGCAAGAAGAATCTCGGAGTTACAGACATTAATGGCAGTGGAACCTTTCATCATTTTTCATCAGGACAGGATCTCTCTAAGGACAAACCCAACATTTATGCCAAAGGTGGTTTCCATCCAAATCCCCAGAATAAAGGGGAGAGACTTCTGCACACTTTGGATATACACAGACAGCTACGATTCTACTTGGACAAAACAAAAGCTTTCAGAAAAACTGACGTGCACAACATGGCAAATCAGTGCCTAAGGGCATAAGGCCACATTCTACCAGAGCAGCAGCCACTTCAGCAGCCTTTCTCAGAGGAGTACCAACCAAAGACATTTTAGAAGCTGCAACTTGGAGTTCAGTGCACACTTTCACTAAGCACAACCACTTACCTCTCTACTCTAAATTCAGAGCAGGCTTTGCCACTGCAGTTCTGCAGGGCCTGGTAGCCTCTCCTAATCCTATTTAGGCCCAGCCACCCAACCTTAGCTTTGGGATTCAACCCAAGTGTAATGACTGCAACAGTGAAACACAATGAACATAGTACAGTTGTGTACCTACCATAAATGTAGATGTTTGAGTGTATTCACTGTTGCAGTCCAGGTTACCCACCCACCATCCCCCTTTCTCATTGCTGGGTCCTTTTTGTACTTCTCAACTCTCTACAACCTATGTGATGTATTTGCTTGTAGATGAAGGAAATGTTATTTTGGTACATGCATGTTTTTTGACATAATTTTTTCCAGCCTTTCCTATTTGGGGACATCTGACATCTGGGGCAAGAAAAACTGAAGGAAATGGCGTCGGTTGCATCTTTTATACCCCTAGCGCTCTGACATCAGGGAAGAAGCGACAGCAACCGACGCCGGACCTAGACTTTGGAACTTGGGCCGACTGCGGGTAGCCTGCCAGCAGGATAACCCAAGTGTAATTACTGCAACAGTGAATACACTCTAACATCTACATTTATGGTAGGTACACAACTGTACTTTTTAGTTTGTTTAGAAGACAGCCTAGGTTGTCATCTGGTCCCATAGAGGCTGTGTTGTTTGCCTTGGACAATGCTTTAATGACCTGTTCTTTTGATATGTAGGGTGGAGGAAGTTGGGGGCAAGGTTTGTGATATGTTTGGAGGGGATAAAGGAGTGAAATTATCGCCATATCTGTCCACTAGATTTTCCATTGTGGTGGCCTTGCTTTAGTTTTCTTAGCAATAACTTTTTGCATTTGTTGTAAACTTTGTTGATGCTGGATGTCCACCAAGGTGTGTTGTTTTTTTTTTTTGTTTTTTTTTTTATTTTATTTAAACTTAGGGCTCTGGCTTTGATTCTCTCGGTAACAGCTGAGTCTATACACTTGTACAAGTTATTTGTACAGGGCTTTAGTGTAAGCTTTGGTGTAGTCACCACTTGTAGGTGAGGGTGGGGCTTGGAATGCATTTATACCTTCCCTAGGAGGGTGTAGTTTTCCTTTGGTGAAGCTTTCAGTATGACTTTGCCCTTTGTGAGTTCTAGTATTCGTGCCAGTTCGAAGGTGACTGATTTTCTGGTCAGACTTAACTAATGAGGGTCCGACAGTTGTGGTGGTGCATCTGGGTGTCATGTTAGCGAGAACCAGGTCTAATATGCGTGTTCCTCCTGTTTGGGTTTGAATTTGTTCCAGGGCATTTGAGTTAACAAATCAAGTAACTTTTGAGCTAGTGAGTTGAGGCCAGAGTAGATTTCCCAGATGATATTGGGATAATTGAAATCCCCCATGACCAGAGTGTTTGGCAGTATTTGGATGGACTCCAGTTTGATCAAGTAGGCCTCATGTGCACCATGATCCTTGGAATGGGGATCTATAAACTACTTATGACTTGAGTGGGTGTCTTGCCCACAGTAATCCATACATAGAGCAACTCCATGGAGTTGTCCAGTCTAACTAGTTGGGAAGTGAGTTTATCTTCAGTGTAGATAGAAACACTGCCTCCTTTGGTTCTCGCACATTCATTTTGCAGTCTGAAGGTGTGGAAGGCATTGTAGCCTTGGAAGGCCAATGCACTCTTGAGGCTTTGAACCAGGTTTCTGTGACTGCAAGACATCTACATCCTCCAGTGACAGAAGTGCTTCCAGGATGTGCAGTTTTTGGCTTAAGCTCCTAGCATTTAGCAGCTTAACCCTTACTTTGTTATGGTTGGAAATTTTCAAGTCAGCAGTTTTATTTGAGACCATGCCTAGAAAGGCACTGTGGGGGAGACAAGAGCCTTTGCCAGCAGCTGAAAGCCTAGTGATACCAGGTGCAAACTGTCTCTGGTAAAGCAGCGAGGTTTGTCAACCATGTCATCCTAGGCTGACAGAAACTGGATCCCTTTTGACACCAAAAACTAAACCAGTTATTGAAATCTATCATTTTTTTGGTTATACTGTGGCATCATTCTAGGTGAGGGTAATATGCTGCTGAAGGCTAGGGACATACCTGCTTGAGACATATATTTAGAGAGCTCAGTCATGTCTCTCTTCCTATATTCCAGTAAGGTATGTCTCGGGTTATTCACTCCCAACATGAGCAGTGACAGAGTCATAATGGTACTTGTTGCTGAGAGACCAGAGTGCATGCGTGATCTGACATATCCTGGCACTGGACAGGCAGCTGACCAGGACTTCTCTACTTGTCTAACTTGGTGAGTGGGGGCATCCTTGTGTCTCCATATGGTGTTTCCAATAACAAGAAAATTAGTTTTTGATTGTTGGGCCTTAAGGGTTTGGTAGGTGAGACACTGATGTTTTGTGTCTTGGATTCTGCAGGAACTGTGATAGTTGTAGCACTCTAGTTTTGGAGGTCCCTGGTGTTTTGGTAAGTTTTTTTGAGAGAGCCTCCATGTATGTTGAGTTTGTGTTGGATGCGTACTATTTACATGAGTATTGATGGGTGAGTTGACAACCTCTTCAGTGTTACTGATGTTCATAGTGTTTCACTGTTGCAGTCATTACAAGTGGGTTATCCTGCTGGCAGGCTACCCGCGGTCAGCCTGAGTTCCAAAGCCTAGGTCCAGCGTCAGTTGCTGTCGCCTCCTCCCTGACGTCAGTGCGCCAGGGGTATAAAAGATGCAGCTGACGCCATTTTCTTCAGTCTTTCTTGCTGCGGGTTGCCCTTAGCAAAAGCAGTTTGCAAGTGCCGGTCAGCCGACTCCTGAGATTTTCAAATTCGAATTTTAGATCCGAAGTCTTCATTAAAGCCAAGTACCTCATTGGGGAAACATTTTTCTTGCTCCAGACCGATGTCAGAAATTATACCTCATAAGGATTTTCACTCTTACTGTATTCCTTGCCTAGGCCCTGACCACGAAGTTGCTAGTTGTCGGTTTTGTGCTAGATTTAACCAATGCACTATTAAGCGTCGGTATGATTTTGCATTTCATTACTTTGGCAGAAGATTCAATTATATAATGCCGTCGGAACAGCCGAATACCGGAGTTGATAAAAAGCGCAAAGAAAAAGAAAATGACAGGCATCCGAGGTCCAAAACCGACGACGAGGCTTCCGCTAGGCCTTTCGCCGGTTCTCAATGAGGCACTTTCGCAGCCCCTGACGCCCGCTACCTCAGAGCCACAGGCCGCTTCCGACTCCCACGTGGAGCCGACTAGGCCGCTGGAAACTCAAGGTATTGGACACTCGGAAACTATTCCCTCAGATGGGTCCAGAGCCACTGAGCAGGCATCGGCTTCTGAGGGTGTTTTCAGGCCTACACAGTTTTATATGTGAAACCAACTTCAGCTTCAAAGGAAAACACTAAAGCAGCTCTAAAGGTAAAGAAACAAGTACAGCATTCTCCTGGACAGGCCACCATGCCTAAAAAACAGATGCTTAAAATGGCCAAAGACCTAATTACTTTGATCAGGGGTTCCCATCCTCTTCCTGATGAGACCTTCCCATCCTCTTCCTGATGAGGCCTAGGCAAGAGATAAAATATGAATCTTCAGATCAGATTTCCATTTCCTCTGATTCCTGTTCTGAATAGGAATATTCTCTTCCTCCCAATGAGTATTCTGATGCTGAAGAATCTATCCCTTCAGCCTCTCCTCCTGAGGATTATTCTTTTGGGGAGACCCTGCATACTATGAGGGAACATTTCCATTGGGAGAGCCAAGATTACTCAGAATCCAAGAAAAGGCTGAGACTTCCTTTTATTACCTCATCGCAGGCCCCTTGCTATTCCTCCTGTTTTAGACATTGTAGATGTATTTTCAGAGTCCGGTCTGTCTCCTGACTCTCTACCACCAGCTCCTGTTAAGCCAGACCGATACTACAGGGTTCCTGATTCACATACATTTCTTTATAAAAACCCAAAAAACTCTCTCTCAGGGTCCCAAAGGGGTCAAGGCTTCCACTGCAAAAAATCCTATCACCTCTGATAGGGATTCAAGGGCCCTGGACAGATGGAGGAAAAAGATTTATACTTCTGCTACCTTGGCTGTAAGAGCTTTAAATTGGCAGTGTCATATACTTAAATATCAGCAATATCTTATGTCACTGCTTAAACAGAAAATGTTGACATTCAGAATGTGCAGAAAACAAAGAAATGCAGGATTTATTGCATGCAGCTGAACAAGTGGGAAAGCATACTTTGCAATGTGGTTTTGATTCTTTAGAGGCCTCCTGCAGGGCCGCTGTTACAGGTTCTGTCATTAGGAGGCATGCTTGGTTAAAAGAACAGAATCTACCCGATCATGTTAAAGCAAAACTATTAGATGCTCCATTACAGCATGATACCTTGTTTGGTGTTAAAGCAGAAGAAGCATTGAAAATGGAGGACAAAGCTAAATCTATGCAAACAGTCCAGGATTTCTTACAGGTACAGCCTCCCAGATTTAGCAGGAACTGGCCTACAAAAAATTGGTCCTTTCCAGTGTCAGGCCACAAAGAGGCAGATACAGATGCCCCAGAGGAAGATCACAGCCCCAAGGCTCATACAGGCCTAAACAATGGGGTGCTTCTACCTCCAAAAGCGGAGAGGAAAAATCACAGCCATACAGCAAACAGTCTCAATGACTTCCCCTGCCAGCACCAAGCACTTAGCTTCTGGCAGCTCCTTTGGGGGGAAAACTAGCACTTTTTTCACAAAACTGGCACATGATCACCCAGGACAAATGGGTCTTACATATCGTATCACAAGGCTACAGGTTCCACTTTCACACCCTGCCAAGGCCAAACGGTATGCCAGACCTGCCACGCAATCAATGGACAGAGGCACAAAAACAAGTTTCATCCCTCATGGACATGAGATTCATTCAGCAAGTACCACATCATGAGCAGGGACTAGGGTTTTACTCAAGGCTGTTCTTGGTGCCCAGAAAGGACAAAACCTGGAGACCAATACTGGACCTGTCTATCCTAAACACATTCCTGGATATTCTAAAATTCAAAATGTTAACTCTGCAGCAGCTTCTGCCCATGCTGGGCAAGAAGGCTTGGCTTGTGACTTTAGACCTAAAAGAGGCATACCTGCATGTCCCAATCAGACAATCATGCAGAAGATACCTCAGATTTATAGCTGGCTCAATGCACTACCAATTCTCTGCACTGCCCTTTGGCTTATCTACTGCTCCCAGAGTCTTCACAAAATGCCTGGCACCAGTAATTGCATTTTGCAGACAGAGGAATACAAATGTATCCTTACTTGGACGACTGCCTTATTCAAGCAGAGAACAAGGACATTCTACTACAGCATCTGGCATTTGTAAAAAGATTACTAACTGGTCTAGGGTACACAGTAAACAAAAAGAAATCAAAACTCATACCCTCTCAAGAGATAATATTCCTGGGTGCAAGTTTAAATACAACTGCCCAGATGGCTTATCTCATGTCAGACAAACAGACAACTGACTACTTATTTCAAAATGTTGGCAACAAAGACCCAGTTATCTGCAAGAAAAATTCTGCAGGCTTTGGGCTTCATGGCATCTTGCTAATTCCATATGCAAGACTGCATATGAGGAAACTTCAATGGTATCTAAAGTGTTTGGACTCAACATTGCCACAGCCTGGAAACCATAATTACCCTCATTCCCTGCCTGCAACAGGAGTTTCGATGGTGGGCAAAAGCCTGTCACCACAACACGGGATAGCCATTCACCTTACCCACAGCCAGGCAGACATTGACAACAGATGCATCATCAGATTATGCCTGGGGGGCCCATATGGCAGGAAGATGTATTCAGGGCACATGGTCCACAAGTCAAATGCATCCACATATCAATCAAACCGAGATGCTATCTGTTCAGAATGCCCTGACAGCCTTCAATGATCTACTTCATCCAGGACAACTACTGATAAAGACGGACAATGCTACAGTCATGTGGTACATAAACAAGCAGGGAGGCACACATTCCTACCCCCCTCTGCAGACTAACCATGAACCTGTGGGGGACAGCATTGACTTACCAAGTACATCTGCAAGCACAATTCCTGCCAGGAAGGATAAATACTCTGGCAGACGAACTAAGCAGAAACCTAATGGATTCCCACGAGTGGAAATTGGATCCACAGGTCTTCAGCATGATAACAAGGAACTGGGGATGCCCGGACATAGACCTATTTGCCTCCCCTCACAACTGCCAACTACAGAGATTCTGCACAAGGACTTATCACAAGCAAGCATGGAAAGTGGATGCTCTATCTTTCAGCTGGAAAAACCTAACCATGTATGCCTTTCCTTCTTTGTCTCTTCCCCAAGGTACTCCTCAAGGTCAGACAAGAGAAGCCAAAAATTATACTGATTGCCCCAGACTGGCCACGCCAGCACTGGTACCTAATCCTAAAGAGCTTGTCTCAATGCCCAGCTTGGACATTACCTCAAATTCCTCACTTATTGACCCAACAAGACAGTCCGATACTGCACAGCCAACTCAGGACCTTAAACCTGGCAGCTTGGTGGATAATGTAGCCATTCAAGACACACCTCTCTCTAAAGCAGCGATGGATGTTATTTTGGAGGCCAGGAGGCCTAGCACCAGAAAATCGTATGCAGAAAAATGGATGAGATTCTGTGCTTGGAACCAGGCACAAGGTATTGACATGATTGTTCCAAATATTCCTCAGATTTTGCAGTACTTAACTGAGATGCTGGCCTTTCCTTTTCATCAATTAAAATTCATGCCTCTGCCATTTCAGCTCATTACAATACAGAACCACCTATTTTTTTTCTCATCCATTACTAAGCAGTACCTCAGAGGGGCCAAAAACATAAGACCTCCAAGGAGAGCACCAATACTTGCATGGGACCTCAACCATGTCTTGGAAAAACTCACACTGCCTCCGTTTGAGCCAGCCTCTGCAGCTGATATAAAATTCTTATCCTGGAAAACCGCTCTGCTCCTAGCAATAACCTCCCTAGATGAGTCTCAGAGTTACAGGCACTCATGGCTGTGGAACCTTTTATCATTTTCCATCCTGACAGGGTTTCTCTGAGGACAAACCCTACATTTATGCCTAAAGTAGTGTTCAGTGTGGCCCTTAACCAAACAATTCATTTGCCTACCTTTTATCCAAACCCACAGAATAAGGGTGAGAGACTTCTGCATTCTTTGGACATTCACAGGCAGCTACGCTTCTACTTGGACAGAACCAAAGCTTTCAGAAAGACTGAACCACTTCTAGTGGCATATGCTGCAGGATCACAAGGAAAGCCTATCTCAAAGCAGACTGTTTCAAAGTGGATAGGCCACTGCATTCGTTTCTGCTATTCACAGCATGGCAAATCAGTGCCTAAGGGCATTAGGCCACATTCAACCGGAGAAGCGGCCACTTCAGCAGCCACTTCAGCAGCCTTCCTCAGAGGAGTACCAACCAAAGACATCTTAGAGGCTGCATCTTGGAGTTCAGTGCATACTCTTACAAAACACCATCACTTACCTCTCTACTCTAAATCCAGGGAAGGCTTTGCCACTGCAGTTTTGCAGGGCCTGATAGCCTCTCCTAATCCTATTTAGCACCAGCCTCCCAACCTTAGCTTTGGGATTCAACCCAATTGTAATGAATGCAACAGTGAAACACGATGAACATAGTACAGTTGTGTACCTACCATAAATGTAGATGTTCGAGTGTATTCACTGTTGCAGTCCAGGTTACCCTCCCACCATCCCCCTTTTTCCTTTGCAGGGACTTATCTGTACTTCTCTATTCTATACAACCTATGTGGTGTATTTGCTTGTAGATGAAGGAAAAGTTGTTTTTTGGTGTATGTATGTTTAGTGGCATAATTTAGCCTACCATTTTAGGGGCACCTGACATCTGGGGCAAGAAAAACTGAAGAAAATGGTGTCTGCTGCATCTTTTATACCCCTGGTGCACTGACGTCAGGGAGGAGGCGACAGCAACTGACGCCAGACCTAGACTTTGTAACTTGGGCCAACTGCGGGTAGCCTGCCAGCAGGATAACCCAATTGTAATGACTGCAACAGTGAATACACTCTAACATTTTCATTTATGGTAGGTACACAACTGTACTTTTTGAGAGAGAGCAGGGGTTCAAGATTCTTGGTGTAGATACATCTCTTGCACTGTCTACGAGAGTGAGTTTGTTAGATGGTTATCAGTGTACATGAGGCAGTTGCTACACTGCCTCATGAGACACAAGACGACAAGGCTGGCAGGAGAAACAAGGGTAGTTCAGCTGTCCATGATGCTAGGTTTAAAGAACTGTTCTCACAAAGGGGGTGCTTTCATGACTGATTTAGGAGATGATTTGTAGATTGGTATTTCTGATGGGGTTTTGGCTGGTGGTTTAATAGATCACAGCTCAGTAGCAATACTTCTTAGACCAGAGATGTATTAAAGATGATGACTACACTAATGTACTACAGCTGTATCTAAGGGAAAAATTGTCGAAATTTTTTGTTGGCTATGGCTCACAGTTGTGCAGAAGTGCGCGATGTGCAAACAAGCAGAAACCCACTTAAATACCAGAAGCTAAAAACTTTTAAACTCAAAAGAACCAATAAGGGTGCTTACTCCAAGCTCTAGATGGATCACCCTTCACCTGACAGGTTCCATTCAGCACACTTCTATCACAAGGGTGCAGAAGAGCCCCTTCCAAACAAAGATGGCTTGGAAAATGTGCTGAGAATACAACAGCCACTACAGACCCAGATGTAGCAAACTTGTATCTGGACTTTGCTACAGCTACTAACTACACTAATTTAGATGGAAAACACTAAAAAGTTTTAAACGGCAGAAACACATCGGTGAGGCACTAAAATGTTTTAGAACAGCAACAAAACAGCAAGGAGATACTAAACAAGTCAAGTTATTTAAAACCCTGCTTGGTGGGAAAATGGAGCAGATCTTTTGCAAAGAGTGAAAACTAGCGTAACCACAATTACTTTGCTAACAGTGAAAACAGCAAAAGAAAAAAAAGCTTTTCCACAGTGAAAACAGCAACAAAATACGATTTAACAGGCACAGTAATACAGACAGATGCAGTACAAGCAGTGTACTGTTACTGTTGTACTCCATTTCACCAAAATAATAAATCAGTATATAAACAATGATCTACTGTGACCACCATGTTCTTAGACTTGTTTTATATTGTCTCGCACCAGCAACTACTCATTCAGCTTTCTTAATAGGACTTGACAAAAAACTCTGTCATGATTACTTAACTATCTGGAAGGCAACAAGCTGTTAATGACAATAAACCTAATGATCCTTTCTGCCAGTTACTGTCGGTGTCCCTCATTTCCCTATCCTGGGTCATGTCCTATTTAATATATTTATTAATGACCTCCACTCATGCTAGTTTAGTTCAGCATGCAGATGACTCAACATTAATATGTGCAGCCTCAACAATAAATAAGGTCCAAGACATTATCCAAAAATCTTTCTCCACTGTAGAATCCTGGCTCAAAGAATCAAACCTCCTACCCAAACTGTTAAACTAAGTTGATGCTTTTTACCTCAAAAAGTTGCCAAAATCAAAAGCAATCCTTTACAATAAAGTCCGCAAATAAAACTGTTACTGTAACTTACAGTAACTTTCTAGGTGTTATAATAGATGACAGTTTCAAATATGGCTAGCATATACTGCACACCATTAAATCTACACACTAGAAACTAGTCTCCCTTTATAGGAGCAATAGATTACTTACAGATACTGCAAGAAAAACTCTAGCCACCACCTTATTGCCAGCTCTCCTACGCTGCTCCTGTCATAACAAACTTGAACACTGCTTAAAGAAAGAAACTTGTCTCCTGCTACATTAAAATAACTTAATTTGCCACCAGTCTCTCGTAGGACCCACCATTATCATAGCTTAAATGTAATTAAACTGGCTTGAACTGCACAACTACATAACATAATTCCAACTAACTACAGCACACAAACTCATTCATCCAGAAAAATGCTGTGCATTAAAAAATATATTACTGCTCTACTGTCCAGCAAGAGACCTCAGTTCCGGTAACACATTCTTACTACTCTCAAGTCAAATAATGTTGCAGGAGACTGACTCCACTCCCAATAGGTTGCTAAATTTGAGTAGTGTTCCCCCACAGATGACACTCCTGCAAATTCAATAGTTTTTAACCACTGTTTAAAGAACATCTTAACCAATCCTGGTCCTGCACATCCTTATCACCAGGTTAAGACTTTGTGCTCACCATATGATACTCTCCTCAAACAGAATACTCTCAACCTCTCACTGAAATGACAAAGTTTGTGTGCCTGTACAGTCCACTAAGTTGCACTTGGGCTTTCTCTTTACTAACTTCTATCTCTCTAAATTCATAGAATGCATAAATGTAACTGCTGTATGTGTATAAATGTAAGTAGAAATGTAACTATTCTCAGTTTAACCAGAGCCAAGTATAATGCAATGTAAACAAATAGAGCTATTCTTTCCGGGCCTCCTGTGAAAGTGGGTGTTACCCAGTTGGACTTTCCCAGTAAACAAAGGCAGACTACTCAAGTTGCACACATGCTGTCATCAGCATTTTGTTCACCTTGCTGAGAGCTTTTTATATGAAGCTAAGCAGTTCTATCTGTTCTGTTTAGTTGCCAAGATACTTGGACAAACATGAAATTTATGACTATGTAAATATTACATGAACAATGATTAATTTATCTTTACAAAATAAAACGAACCCTCACCACCGGATAAAGCAACCAACTAGTAAAAGGACCGAAATGTAGAAGAAAAACACGTTGGTTGCACACAGCAGATACCTTTAATAAACAAATGCAACTAGTAAGCGCTTTCACGGATACACTCCGCTTCACTCTTACCTTCTTCCTGTCTATCCCAAATCTTCCTGTCCAGATTGTCTTCTGCTTTTCTACACACGTGCCCAAACCACCGTAATCTGTTCTCTTTGATCTTTTCTGCAGTGGGAGCTACTTTGGCTTCTGCTCTTATGTCCTCATTTCTCTGTCTGTCCCACAGTGTGCATCCTATCACCTTTCTCAGGCACTTCATTTCCATCACTTCTAGCTTCAACTGTTATGCCTTTACTGCCCAGGTTCCTGTACCATACAGTAGTACTGGTCGCATCACTGTCTTGTACACCTTACTTTTCAGCTTCTTTGGCATTCTTCTGTCATAGACTACACCTGATACTCTATGCCAGTTGCCTGCAGCCCCACTGATTCTAGCTTTGACCTATTCATTCAGACTACCCTTCTCAACTACTCCTCCCAGATACTTGAAGCTGTTAACCTGTTCCACTATCTTCCCTTCTATCTCTATTCTCAGCTTCTTCTGATTTCCCCAATTTGCTGCCATTACTGTCGTCTTGTCTGTTCTTGGTTTCATCCCATGTGCCTTCAGATTTGCATTCCATTCTTGTATCCTTTGCTGAAGTTCTAGCTCAGTGTCTGCCTGTACTGCTACATCATCTGCATACAGCAGTTTTGCTGATTTGTTCCTCCAACCTGTTTGCTAATGTAGTCCATCACCGGTATGAACAGTAGTGTGCTTAGAGCTGAACCCTGATGTGCACCCACTGGGAACCTTTCTGAGAGGTCAAACACTGTTCGTACTTGAGTCATTGGGTCCTTGTACATAGCCTGCACTAATTCTAACAATGTTTCTGGGGCTTCAAACCACTGCAGTACTGCCAAGATCATCTTTTTTGGGACCTTGTCATATGCTTTCTCCAAGTCTAGGAATGCCCAGTTGGACACTCTTGTCATCTCTAGCTTCTTCTCAAGTATCTGTCTCAATGCAAAGATGGGTCAATTGTGCTGCACCTTAATCTGAATCCAAACTGCTCATCTCCCATCTTACATTCCACTACTCTGCGTATCCGTTTATCAGTCACCTTCTCCAGAACTGTCATGCAATGTGATAGGAGTTTGATGCCTCTGTACTGCTCACATTTGTGGATGTCCTCTTTGTTCTTGTACACTGGCACGAGTATGCTTATTCTGCAGTCATCTGGGATATTCCTTTCTCTCCACACTGCTATTAGTACCCTCAGGAGCCATTTCTCCCTTGTCTCACCCAGCATAGTTGTCATATCGGCTGTGACCTCATCTGAGCCTGCTGCTTTCCCTGACTTCATCTTCCTTAGTGCTGTTATTTTTTCTAGGGTGGGCTCTTCTTCTCTCATCATAGGCTGTTTCTGGAGAAGTACAACTTCTGTGGTGATTTTTTTTATTCAGAAGCTGCTGGAAATAGTCCTTCCATCTGCCTTCGATGTCCTCTGGGCTGGTGGCATCCCTTACGAAGTGTGTCTCGACTATCTTAATTTTTCTGTCTTTCGCTTACAATCTGATGTAGTTTCTTTGTACCCCTTAATGAGTCACTTTCCAGAAGCTGGTACAATGTCTCCGATGCCCTATTCCAGAGGTATACCCCTCATTGGTAAGATCGGACAATAAATTAATCTCACTGTATATCCACATCTGGACCCCACCCGCAGCCCAGAAAACCACAGTGAAAAACTTCACAAAAGCAAACTTCACACTTCTCAAAACCAAGGTGGAATCCTTCAAGGCCCCCGGGCCAGTGGAAACTACGGCCCAAACTGCAGAATCCTTTATAAATGCATTCTATGGACACCTCCAGAAATGCATGGCTCATGCTATCCCAAACAAAACCAAGACCAAATCTTCCAAAGGCAGGCGTCCAGTCTGGTGGACCCCAGCCATAAATAAGCTGTACAACAGAAGGAGGAAGCTACTACATGATAGAGCAAAATCCCTAAAAGGGACGGCATCTCTGATCAGTACTAGCAAAAAACTACGATCCCTCATAAAATCCTCCAAGGCCAGCTTCGAGAGAAAAATTGCACAGGACTCTAAAGAAAATCACAAGGCTTTCTTTAGTTATGTTAGGAACCTGGGTGGCAACTCCCAGATATGCTCAGAGTTGATCCAAAATGACAAATACACTGAACCCACAGACATTACCAACATCCTGGCAGACGGATTCAGTGCAAACTCCCCCCCCCCCCCCAAAGAGCAAATAACTATCCCAGCAGAATGCAGCTTCCCTAACATCTCAGTTGCTCAGGTGAAAGCCGCCCTCTCCAAAGCAAAAAACACAGCATCAGTGGGACCTGACGGTGTCCCGGGTTGCATCCTACATGAACTCCAAGAAGAGCTAAACCCTCACGTAAAGCTGCTGTTCAATCTCAGCCTTACTACAGGATATGTACCCAAAGAATGGCGTACAGGACAGTGGTCCCACTCCACAAAGGTAGTGCCTCTACGGACCCTGGAAACTATCGCCCCATAAGCCTGGCTAGCCTGGTCTGCAAAGCTATGGAGAGGATCATCATGGAACTCATAAACAAAGACATTGGGGACCTACAGACACTGGATCCTACCCAATTCGGCTTTAAGGGCAGATCCTGCCTCTTGAACCTGGTCGACTTCTTTGAAATGGTCACCAAGGCCATTGATGAAGGGAAGGTAGTCCACACAGCCTACCTGGACCTCGCAAAAGCCTTCGACACAATACCCCACTCGGGCATCATAGATAAGCTCTCCAGCTTAAAATATAAGATGGGTTGCAAACTGGCTCAAAGACAGAACCCACAGGGTCAGAATTGCTGGAGCCATGTCAGACTCCAAACCAGTTACAAGTGGCATCCCACAAGGCTCAGTCCTGGGACCTCTCTTGTTCGGTATATATTTCTCTGAGGTACAGGCTAACAAGGGAGGACTGTGGCTGACTAAGTTCGCAGACGACTGCAAACTGGGCGCCATAATTGACTCTCCTGCTGACGCAAGCATCCTCCAAAAGGGTCTCGCAGAGATGGATAACTGGTGCCAGAGCCATGGCCTAAAGTTAAACGCCAAAACGTGTATAGTCATACCCTTTGGCAAAAGCAAAGTGCCCACAAATTACCACATAGGTGGTAATCCATTAAGTACGGAAGAAGTAATTGGGGACCTGGGGACCCAAGTTGATAGTAATCTCTCCTTTGACAACCACATTGCCAAAGTGGTTAGAAAGACCTTCTATATAGCCCACCTTATCATGAAAGGATTCACATCTAGATCAAGGGAGGTCATAGTGCCCCTTTATTCATCCCTCATCAGGCCCATAATAGAATACAATGCCCCATTTGGGATGTACCTTACCTGACACCTGCAGCAACTAGAAAGACCCCAAAAGTACCTCACAAAGAGGATCAAGGGACTCTAACAGGTGCCATATGCTGCTCGGTTAAAGAAACTTCAGCTCTACTCAGTAGCATACTGCATACTTATAGGCAATCTATGCCTGATGTATAAAGTTATGTCAAACCAGGACTTAATGGACATGCTCCACCTCAGAAAATCCAAATCCCTTAGAGCTACGCGCTTGAGGGACTTGAACCTCAGCACATAAATAAATAGGACATGCTGGAGGGACAGATTCATAACCCAGAGGCTTCCTTTGCTCTGGAATAGAATCCCATTCCATGTTAGGCAAAGCCGCTCACTGTCTCTTCAAGAGGAATCTTGACGAGTGGATGTGAGATCGTAGGTTTACCCTGGGGATTACTTCTGTGTCACTACTAGACAGAGGCACAGTAAACTAACCCAAAAAAAGTGCACAGTAAACTCGATTCAAAGGGTGGCAACAGCCAAACACACTCTGGCTAGGCTTGTAAATGCCCTAGGGCAGATAGCCTAGTATGAACCTATTCTTTGCTATTGCAACTTCTTTCTTAGCTGCTTTGTTAGCCAACCAGTAGTCCTTCCTAGCCTGGTCAGTCTTTTCTGTGTCTCACTTCTTCTTGCACTCCTTTTTTCTTTTGATGACTTCCTGGACTTCTTTTCTGTAGTCCTAACATGTGCTGTTTTTAGGCACTGCCATTCTTCAACTCCACCTATTTCCTCCTCTTCTTGGGGTGCTAGAGCCCCGAGTAATTCCTTGAACTGTTGTACTTTCTCTCCAGTCAACTTCCAGGTCTTCAGCCTAGTCTCTGTTGACCTTAGAGCCTTCTCTGACCACTGCTTGCAGCTGATTGTAGCAACTAGTGGTTTATGCTGTGGGCAGACTGTTTCACTGGGGATGAGTTTGCAATCACGGATTCTGACCCAGTGCCTTTTCTTTGCTAGGAGGAAGTTTACCCAAGTTGCATGTTGACTACTCTTGTATGTGACCTTGTGACTGTCTCTCGTTTTGAACCATGTGTTGGCTACTATCAAGCCATTTGCCAGACAGAAGTCTAGAATGGCTTCTCCTTTATTCCTGTTGCCCCACCCATGTGGACCCAGGCAGTCGTCCTGTCCTGTCTGTCCCGATATGTGCATTCAAGTCGCCCATTATCAACACCAATTCATGTTGTCTTGCTTTATATAGTAGGTCCAGCAACTGCTGTCTGAATACGCACTCTTCCTCACTATCACAGCCCTGCTGTGGGGCATAGGTGGAGATTATGAATACAGAATAAAAATGAGGCAAAATCTGAATATTCTGGGAAAGTTTGGACAGTTGAGAGGTATGATTGTAGGCAGCATGGTTTTGGAATTATTAATGTAACTGTGAACAAGCAATGTTTGATGTCTAGAGACATCAGTAGGATGTTACTGCAGAAACCTGCAGGCTTCACCTGCCTGTAATCAATTAAATAAAACAAAATTGTACACTGTTCTATTAATTGTATTGAAGTATTAAGGCTGTTAGGGTGATTGTTGCCCCCTTATTCTCTTCCCATAATTTCATACTTAATTTTTTCACTGAACTGCTTGCCATTGTACATTTTAAGTGTTGTATTTCCCTTGGCAAATAATGTTCAGAACTCTCAAGATTAACTGCTTGCACCTGCAGACTGCTTGTCTCCATGGAAGTGCACTCAGTAATGAGCCTTTGTAAATTTCACTTGGAAAAGAATGTACAGCTGCAGGACTCTACTGAATATTTGCCAGTGGAAAACAAGCTAATACATTTCCAGTTATAAGAAGCTTAGTGTTCTAATGGCTTTCATCATTTTATCTTCTTTTTAAATCCAATATGCTTACAAAAACACTTGTCTACAGATCAAGCCAAAGGTAGTTATCTGGGCATTCACCACTGTAAAATAAAGAAGAGAAAATATCCTAATTCTATGTGCAATATAATCAGTGGACCTTTGCTTCCCACCCTACCAGATGAGGATCACAGTATATGAAGATTAAACTTTCTTTTGTCCAGCCTTTTTTTCTCTGGTTATGTTGTAAAATATGTATTTCCTACAACTAAAAAAAAAATACTTCACTGTAACATCTTTAATGTATACAACAGTCCCCGAAGACTCCTTCCACATTTAAAATAACCCTTACTACACAAAACTGTTTTACTGTATGTAACATGCAGTTTATCTCCTAAAATGCTTTACAGATACTAAGAACAAAAATTGTTTTACTTAGTTTTCTCTGTTTTAGTGCCTTTTTAAACATTAATGATATAAAGTTGGGTATATGCTTTACAGTCCACCCACAAGTTTATAAGTCAACAGAAGTCCAGTATTTTTCATCCACTTTTTCTTGCAAATCCATATTTCACAAATGCAATAAGATGCTTTATAGTCTTCTGTTTATTCGTTGATTTCAGAGTTGCTGGTGTTACTGTTCATCTGCATCTCCAACACCAGACTCTGGCTGCAGTCCAAGGTTCTGCAGATTCTTCTAGTCAACTTCTGTGCTTTACCCTCTCTCGCAAGCATTTTCCTTTGCAACATTGGAAAGTTTTATTTGCAAAGTCTTTCTATGAACCTTACCATCAGAAGTGTGAGAAGCAAAGTCCCTTTCTGCTTGCTGACTCCATTTTTATTGGGTGAACTTTATTTCCTTCTTAGCCTGTTCCTCATTAAAAAAAATGACTTTATTATCTAGGAAAAAAAAAAACACTTTGAAGACAGCTGGATAAAATTGGGAGAAGACTTTACCTTTTTTTTCCAGGAAGGGACAAAAATTTGTCTGGATGAACAGCTACTAGACATTGTAAAACAGGTTGAATACTAACTTTTAAATGAAACCACAGTAACTACCAGAGACACATGATGTAAAAAAATATTTAATATCTAGCACCTTAGCAAGCCAGTCTTTACAAGAGTTGCACAAAAAATTTATAGACCCAGATTTAAATTTTCAGACGAATCACATTGTGTGGTTTATTCATAAGTTTATTTTTGTTTTTTTGCGTTTTCTCTACAAACTAACTTTTATTTTTTTTTTGGAACAGTTAGGGAGACTACATCTCAAGTAGGCCTGCTGCCACAGCAGGGGTCTTCATACAAGTGGTCTCTTCTCTAGAAAGGGAAAGGGGTATTACTGTAAACTGTTCCTCATCCTCAGGAAAGTGGAAGTATGGAAACCCATTTTAGTCCTTTCCAGGCTAAACAGGTTCTTACTAGTTAAGTTCAAAATGCTAACTCTACAAAAGCTTCTGCTAGCACCACAGGCATTTGTGGTCACCCTATTTATAAAAGATACTTATATTCACATTCCCATAGCAAGTTTCACCGGAAGCATCCTCATTTAAAGCAGGTGGCAAGCATGATCAATTCTCTGCTTTGCCCTTTGGCTCCAGTAATTGTCTTCTGCAGAACAAAGGGCATTGAGATTTACTCCTACCTGGACAATTGCCTGATCCAGGAGAGTTCTATAGAGGAGCGTTTCTCCTCCCTTCATCTGACCATGGAGATTTTCACCAACCTGGGGTTCACCCTAAACTTTAAGTCCAATCGCACCCCATCAGTAAAACCAGTGTTTCTAGAGGGTTTATTGGACACAGATCTTCAGAGGGTTTTCCTCCCATAGAAAAAAGTCACCTTTCTGACTTAGTATTTCTCATCTCTCCTTCATCTGTCTGTAATCCCTGCAAGGGAAGTCCTGAGAGTTTTGGATTACTTGGCTTAATGTATTATAATGATCCTTCTTGCCAGATTGCATATGAGGAAACCTAAGTCGTACCTCAAGAATGTATGGCACCAGCACATTCACTCAGCTGCAAAATTCTGCTCTTAAATTGCCTATAAAAGGTACTGAAGTACTGGATCTCAGCATCCAGACAAAAAGCAGGGGTCCCTTTCAAAAGTCTCTCTCTAAAGCAGACCCTGACCAAGGATACTTAAAACCAGGCTTGAGGTGAGCCCATGCAGATGGACTTATAAAGTAAAAGGAAAGTAGGACACATTTCATAAAAAGCCACATAAACCTCAAGAAAATAATAGTGCTGAAAGGCATACTGTGTTCCCTGATATAATGGAAACCAAAACAGACTACACCACATTGATGCAGTACATAAACAAGTAGAGATTAACTCACTTCTAACCTCTGTTTTGCTCGACAGTTACTGTGGGAGACTGCTCAGTCCATCAGCCTGTACCCAGTGCTTGCCAGGGAAAAAACATCTTTTATCCGACCACCTTAGCAGGTCAGAGGTAAACTCTCATGACTGGACTGTAAACAGTAGTGTATTTTGACTTGCCAGCAAAACATGGGGTGTGCCACTTTTTTTTTAATGGCTACAGATCCCAGGGACTGGAGGGGCGGATACCTTCTCCTTTCCATGAACAGGTCTGTTTCTTTATTTAGTTCCTCCTATTCCTGCCATCCCCAGAATGTTGCTGAAGAGCAGGGAGGAGGGCCAAGAGTGATGTTAATTTCTCCCTTTTGGCCAAGGCAACATTTGATTCCTTTGCTCAACAGCTTGATCAATAAAAAACATGGTTGCTTCCTCAAAAAGTGAACCTGCTGACTCAGAAATGGGGAAACTGTCATACACCCCAATCTAACCACCTTTAAGCGGTTGACATGATTAATATCTTAACTGCCCCTCAGTGAATTTTAGATAAGAATGTGCCATTTATCCTAAGGGAAGATAGAAAACTATGTACAAGAAAATCCGTTTCTGTCAGAATGGAAAAGGTTTTCTGTCTAGCATATGTGAAAATGTAGCATTCCCAGGTCTGCATAACTTCCCCAAGTACCAACCTATCTTACTGATTATTTAGTCTGGTTTATTGTACATGTTTCAGCAAATTTCTGTATGCCTTCCCTTGCAGCCACCACTTTTTTCCCCAACCTATTGCTAAACATTTTATAAAAGGTATTATTCACCTTCATCCACCCAGAAGAGCTCCCTCGACATCCTTAGACCTCGGCTTTGTTCTTCCTCCTTTTGAGCCTGTGGCAAAAGCTGAAATAAAATTTATGTAATGGAAAATGGCTTTTCTTGTTGCTACTACATTTATTAGGAGGGTTTCAGAACTGCAAGCCCTTATGCATTTTTCTGATCTTTCACCAAGACAGTATTACTGTCAGGATTAATCCCTCCTTCATGCCTAAGGTGGTCAGTGAAGTGTCTCTGAACCAGCCTATACATCTTCATGCCTGCTTTCCTCACCCAAGAATAGAGGGGAACATATCACTTATTCATTGGATGTTCATAGACAGCTCAGGTTCTGCCTTGACAGGGCTAAGACTTTTGGGAAAACCAAGTAGCTCTTTGTGGCTATCCATAAACAAACCACATTTTTAAATGAATTAATAGCTGCATCACATTTAGCTATCATCATGGAAACAAACCTCTGCTGATACTGGGACTCAATCTACCAGAGATAAAGCTGCTACTACTAATACATTCTTGTGAGAGTTCACACCAGATAAAAATTGGATGCTTCACTTGCTCCTCTGTTCATACCTTTCATAAACATTACAATATACCTTTTTTTTCTAGAAGTAGAGCTGGATTTGCCGCTCTGGTTCTGTAGGACATTTAGCCTCTGCCTGATTTCTTTCCATTCCTCCCACCTTTTATAGTTTGGGAATATTCCCATTTTATTAGTACCGCAACAGTGAAATACTATGAACATAGTATAGCTGTTTAGGTGCCATAAATGTAGGTGTACAAATATCTTCACTGTTGCAGTAGGTCTTCCCTCTCTCCTTCCCCTCTATGATCCTTTGTGATTGGGGATGGCATCTTTTTCCTATCCCTTTCTCCTTCCCACCTCTGTCCTATGGACTACTACTTGTGCATCAATGCATTGAGGATATTTTGGTGGTGTCTTGTGCTCCTGGCTTGGGGCTCAAGCTATGGGGTTCCTTTGGGGGCAAGAAAGACCTGAATGATTGTGCTGGCTGATGACCCTTATACCCAGATATCCTGACATGAGGATCAGAGTGTCATGCAGCCAAGGATGAGTGTTCAAAGTCACTGGTATTCAAGCCAGCCAAGGGCTACCATAGCAAAGATGAACTGTATTGTTAGTACTGCAACCATGAAGGCACACTTAATGTCTACATCTGTGCAAAGTAGGCACAACTGTTCTTAAGATTGCCGGGCCTTTCTTCTCGGTCACATACAGGGCCAGAACATTTGAAGTAACTAGTCCGCCTATCGTATGTCTTCGGGAAATGGGAGAAAAATAGGTGCCTAACATGGGGGTGATGCATAGATGCCACACAGCAGATACCCGAGTCAAGAATTGAACCCAAAAGCTGCCTACTGTGACATTCTACCCATTGCCCCCACTGTGTCTCCTACCATGGCTGTAAGAAGCACTGTGTTTTAGAATAATTTCTTAATTTGCAGTGAGTAGAATTTGCACATGTAGAAGGTTTTTGATTTAAATATTTCAACATATGTACATTTGATACTTTGGAACCTGTCGTATATAAATTTGACAGTGTATGCCTTTGGAAGCTGCCACATGGTCTTCTGTCCACACCATTACTAAACCATGACTTTCCCTGACACTGCTGTAAAGCACAAATCCTAATAAGTGTATTAATTTTCAAAAGGCACTGTACCAGAGGTAGTAAGATAAGAAGCAACTGTAAAGGCTATTGAGTGACACTGCAGCTGTAGCAGTGCAGTGATTTGAAGCCATGTGTCAAAGCTCTGTTTGTCTTCATATATCTGGCCTCTGATCAGAGTCGGTCTGGGAATAGTGCCTAGTACTAAAGAGATGTCAAAGGCACTGACAAAAAGATTCTCCACATAAGGAGAGTTTTGTTTTCAGAGTCAAGTCCGTATTCTGTCGAGAGAAACGTATTGTTAAATACGGCTATAACTACAAAACCTTCAGGAGTTGATCTGAAGGGATGTATCTTAGTTTTCACAATAAACGATAGTTAATCTGTAAACATTTTCATGAACACATTTTAGTGGTGTATGTATGCCATCTTATTTTATTTAGGCAGTTTGAATTATTTAAAATGATAGTATTCAAGGATAGCCTCAAACTAATATGGCTGACATGTATTTCATAACATTTTTCCTTGTTTAACAGTGTGTTAGGTTTCTGTTAAAGATATTCTTCTGCAGTGTGTACTCATATTTTCTGGGTCTGCAAGTTGCGGGCCGGCCCTTAAATGACTTCAAGCCTTTGGCAGCAGGAGGGTCTATAATATGTTTAGTCTGTTCACTTCAGATGTTCATTTGCCTGCTGGACTCTCTCCAACTAACAGCTACAAAGCATGTTATGTAGCCTAAGGGACAGACACATCTGGGAATTGTAAAATTTCCAAGTTTTATTGCATGAACTGAGCTGTGATGGGAAAAATGGATTTTGTCAGCAGTATGACCCAGTGATGGTAGGGTGAGCAATGAAAAAAGTAAGTCTTGTTACAGTAAAATTTCCACTCTTTTTTTTCCCTAAAAAGTAAGATAATTCTGTTTGCGTTGTCTGTTGCTCTCTTTTCATGTTAGTCAGAACATTTGGCTTTCTGTTCAGAGTATTTGAATCACGTCTTTAGGGCTCTTGAACATGGAAACAGAAGTGCAACTGTTTTCACATTCATGTCAGTGGTGAAGTCATGGGTTTCCTTTAGGCTGTGCACACATCAAATTTTGAACTCTGTCTGTCTTAACAGTTACTAGTGAATAGTTGTTTGTCAAGTGAGGGGAAAATTAAAATTGTCAGTTAATTTAATCAGAGTTTTGAGATGCAATTGCTTAGTCAG